>NW_010972587.1:14975126-15038832 GCF_000737465.1 Haliaeetus leucocephalus
CCTCCCCCCCCCCCCCCCCTCTTCCCGGGCACAACTTCACTCCCGGATTTCTCCACCAAGCCCCCCCAGCGGCACAAGGGGGACAGGGATGGGGTTTACGGTCATCACATGTTATTTTCTGCCGCTTCACCTCCTCAGGGCGAGGGCTCATCATACTCTTCCCCTGCTCCAACGTGGGGTCCCACCCACGGGAGACAGTCCTCCACGAACTTTCTCCAACGTGGGCCATTCCCACGGGCTGCAGTTCTTCACGAACTGCTCCAGTATGGGTCCTTTTCACGGCATGCAGTCCTTCAGGAGCACGCTGCTCCAGCATGGGTCCCCCCAGGGTCACAAGTCCTGCCAGAAACCCTGCTCCGTGGGCTCCTCTCTCCACAGATCCGCAGGTCCTGCCAGGAACCTGCTCCAGCGCAGGGTTCCCACGGGGTCACAGCCTCCTTCAGGAACCCACCTGCTCCGGCGTGGGGTCCTCCACGGGCTGCAGGTGGATATCTGCCCCACCATGGACCTCCCTGGACTGCAGGGGGACAGCCTGCCTCACCAGGGTCTTCCCCACGGGCTGCAGGGGAATCTTCGCTCCGGCGCCTGGAGCATCTCCTCCCCCTCCTTCTGCACTGACCTTGGTGTCCGCAGGCTTTGTTTCTCTTACATGTTCTCACTCCTCTCTCCGGTGGCTGTTTTCCGCCTCCCAACTTTTTTTTTCCTTCTTAAAAATGTTATCACAGAGGCATTACCACTATCACTGATTGGCTCGGCCTTGGCCGGCGGCGGGTCCATCTTAGAGCCAGCTGGTATAGGCTCGCTCTCTCTCGAACACAGGGGAAGCTTCCAGCAGCTTCTTACAGGAGTCACCCCTGTAACCCCCCCCGCTACCAAAACCTTGCCACATAAAACCAATACAACAGAAAATCAAAATTATTATTACTTAGTAACCTTGGGTTTAGAATGGGATAACCCTGGCAAAATGAGTACTCACTGAAGCATTGTTTCAGATTGCTATGACCATTAAGGGCCATAGCTTTAGCAAGTCATCTTAGTATCATTAAAGCCAATGTTGTAAAAAAAATATATATATACACCTACATGAATAGTTGATATGATTTGTGTACCTACATGTCTCAAGGCAACATTAAAATATACACTCTGCTTTGAAGACACATATCTTTCTTGAGTTATCCCTTTGAACACATCATTTGGGTCATAAAAAATAAATCTGTATTATGTATCACCTTGCAGCATTTCTAACAAAGTAAATGCAAGTGTATTTTAAAAGAAAAAATGTAACAAGTTATTTCATTTTAATCATATTCTCGTGATAAAGGAAAGAAAGGAGGAAAGGAGGAAAGGAGGAAAGGAGGAAAGGAAGAAGGGAAGAAAGAAATTACACACTAACTTGGCAGCTGACATCCATTCCAGCCTCCAGAAGCACCTGGACAACCGCTTTGTGGCCATTACGTGCAGCAAGATGCAAAGGAGTGTGTTTTCTTGTATTACAGTTCATCAGGTTTGGATATGCTTTGATGATCATTTTTACAACACGCAGACGTCCGTAAAGTGCTGCCAGATCCAGAGGTGTTTCTAGTTTGTTGTTCCTTATTGTAGGGTCTGTTAGCTCTTCTAACAGAACAGCAACTACTTCTGAATGACCATACTGAGCTGCACAATGCAGTGCTGTTTCATTTTCATTGTTCTGTTGAAACAAAACAAAAGCTTCAGAAATTCATGTTTAATCACACAACAGAACTGCTCAGCTTCTATAAATTGTCTCCATGGGATCACTAAACAGGCAGGGTTTGCAATATAATGTATGGTAATGTATGTTAAACGCTTCAGAATGACTCCACTAAAATTTTACTAATAATATATCAATACTTCAGCTTTGTGGCTCTCGAGCAGATCAGGTTCCTGTGTGTCCACATTGTTCCCAATCCATTTTTAACACAATGCCCCCAAAAACCTTGTTGCTCATGATATGCCAAAATCTGTAACCATCCTTGATTCAACTCTTCCTGAAATCATGTGTCCTTCTCTCAGAAATACTCTGACACTTATCATAAGTCTCTCTTCTCAGTTGAACTGGCATTAAATCATAGCAGTCTGTTATTAGGGTGGTGAACTTACAGAGAAAAACTGTAATGAAAATATATCAGACACAAGGCTAGTTTCATATAACACTGTAAAAGTTACTTTCAAAACAACAATCCAACCTTGCAAGAAGGTAAAATAGCAACAGTAGATATTAGAAAGACTTAGCATATCACGTAAGCAGCTAGTCTTCTTAGGGCTCCAGGGAGATGTATGTGTGCATTTTAAGGCATATGAGTATTTTTATGCTGTGATTGAATAAGTTTTTGCTTTATAAAGCAATGCCCCCCAAGTCTTTCCCCAAACACTATTTAATAATCTTAATAATAAATAAATAAATATTGAGAATAAGCAGTACCTTCTTTAATTGTTTTCTTCCAGTTCTGCCTGTATACTTGCAAACCCAAACAAACAACTTCAGGCAGAGAGGAAGGAAATAATTTATAGAGCTCTCTGAATTCTATATGCCATCTATATTATTAATATACCTCATCGAGTCTCTATGAAGCCTTAAAATAGGCTAGACACTGTAAATTTTAGAAGTATGTACATTGAATGCCTCTTCTGAGATATGATTTATAAAATGTTGTGCCAGTTTTGAAAATGTTATAAAAGTAGAAAGCCAATAAGCTAATATGTCATATAAAGAACTAAAAAATTAATGTAAATTCAGAAAAGATACTAGAGAAGGATAGAAACATAATTCTAAAGAAAGGAGAAGAGATAAATCTGAATCCATAGGTTGTATTTCTCAAGGAAACAAGTGAAGAAAGTTCTGGGGACAGAGAACTGAAAATAGAAAAAAAGATTTGTCTTTTGAAGGACAGAAAGGGTGAGAGATTCAGAGAAATGAGGCTTTGGCCTCTTAGTCAAAAGCTAGCCAGGATAAGAAAATCCATGTTGCACAGTACTGTCTAGAAAGGTGGAAAGGGAGGAAACCTTTTTGTTCTTTTTGGTAACAGTGTTTCTAATTCTATAATCAAGAACTTAATTCTTGGGTTTGTGGTTTTAACAACATTGCTGTCATGTTCATCTTATCTGGTAATTTAAAACAACTCAGATGGACCTGGGTGACAGAAGAGACAGATCAATACATTCAGATGAATTAATGCTGCAGATAAACTCTTCAGGTGTCTGCAACACCACACAAGATTCCAGAGACTGGAATGTGTTTCCTGCTAAACTGCAAGACCGAAGCTGGAGAAGAGCCAGGTAGAAAGTGAGAAGTTTCCATTGGCAGACATGGCTTGATGACTAATAAGTATTTGAATCATTGTGCATTATTCAGACCACCACATGGTCTTTCTCTATTACACAGACAGTAAGTTCAGGTTAAAATACATACTATCACAATACTACATGGCTACAATGATCTATCAACTACCTGTGATATGCTTTTTGTGCTCTCGTGACTTCTAATGTATCCTTCATACAGGACTGGGCAAAGCAATTTTTTTATGTACAGTGGTATACCCACAAATCACAAGCATAGTTTATTAGAATTTATTTTTAGATTTTCAATATTTTGTGGACAGAACTGCATAGATGAACAGGCAACTGCAGTCTAATTTTGTGTACAATTACCACAATTAAGTATGAAAATCAGATAATTGCACATAAAATGGCCAATTATGGTAATTTGTGCCTACAGTTACTGTATTTACATATCCATGGGAAATAGTTACACAAAGAAATTAGATGTATAACTACATCAACATTCTGTGAGGTAAATAGCAAAATACACATTTACTATACAATTGTCAAACAGATATATCTATCTATCCAGTAACTGCTTATGTTTGATTTTTTTTCAAGCATTTCTGGATATTATATAAAGTATCTGTAATCTTGTGACAACAGTCTAATATTGGAGTTTAAAAGTATTCTGATTAAATTTTCAGACATAAAAATTAAATTGGCTATGGCCTTTTTCTCAAAATGTAGTGACTAGCCAAAATTTCAGCCACATATAGACACACAAAGACCAACCAGTCCAAATCCCTGCTGCTGCTGCACAGCAAACCGAAATTTGCTCCCTCTAAATAAAGAATACCCAGCTGAATTTTAATGCAAGGGTATATTTACAGAAAAGTATATTTTAAAACAGCATGGTGCATAAAAGCATCTGTAAATCTGAACAAAATGTTATTATTTTCAAATGAACATTGTTGAACATTTTTGTATGGTTTGTTTGTTTCCATTTGCCAAATTAAAGCTACATTTTGGTTAATGACAAATCAAACTAATTCAAAATTTAAAAGAACTAGGTATCACTGAAATAAAATAGAAGAATGCAACCTGGACAAACATGATAATTAAATTACCTACACATATGCAGTCATAACAGGCATTGTATATATTGTGTTATTAGAGCTGAGAGGTATTGCCTAATTAAAACTTAATAATACAACATCCTTCCCTCTTTAAAATGTAAATTAATCAACTCAATTCAGGTATAAAAGACAAAATGATTTTTCACTTTCAAAGACAGAATTAAAACTTGTTTAACTGCCCTCTAAATTTATCTGCCTTGACAATTTAGTACTACTTACATAAAATAAATCACCTTGGAAGCAAGAGGTTTTACTGAGGAGAGAGGATAGTTTTTAAGTAGGTTTTGACAGAGTCTGCCATCTTCAAATTTAGGAAAGGAGGGAATGCCTACCAGATAGACACAGTTGGTTCAGCATTCCCAGGGAGACCCCTAAGATGGAGGAGGCTATGACAGTGTATTTTCTGGACTGGAAGAAAATTATCTTCCTCTTCTTACCCCTCACGGCAAGATGGACATGGATAGCTCAGTGTTGTGAACTTCCTCCTTAAGGCATTTATTTATAGAAGACATACAGTAAGAATAACCACCGCCCCCCCAACATATGATGATATTTTAAGAGTTGAAGTTATGTGATTTCCTCGCTCCCCAAAATGCTGTTACTTCTGACAGAAGTCCCCAGTATTCATAGTTAATAATATTTTAACCAAGTAGTTATTCATATGGCCCAATGGACCTCTTTCAGAAATAAGGAAGGCATCTTATGATTCAGCTTTAAACCTTTTGTAGTTTTCTTCTTCTTTATTTGTTACATGGGTCTCTTCATGGGCATGGTCCTGACATTTCCTAGCCTTTCCCTGAATCTGTTCTCTTCCACATACAGCCAGAACTCAGACTTCTGTTGCTGCGAACTGAATTGTGCCTGCACAGCATTGCATCTGCTCAGTATTGCAGGCTGTACGACATCATTTAGCTACTAAGAATGCGTGCCACTGCAAAATGTAGAACGTATCTTAAGGTCTATTCATTAGAGGACAGATTACCAAATACGTTATAGAAACATTTATTGTAGCTTGGCAGTCTGATAGAGCTACAGGAGATACCAAGGGAATGAATGGCTCTCATGAATATTATATAGGTCCTTGTGAAGCCACTGTTAAACAGTGGGTATATTTAGGACTTTTACTGCATAGTTGTGTAGTTCTTTATTTTTGCCAAGGAAATTTTAAAGCTCCTGCAGTCCATGCAAATGCTGTATAAGCAATAACGGCTCTCAAGTAGTGATTTTACAGACCTTTCCAAAGAATGCTCAACTCCTTTATTATCTAAGCATTTTGATGATAAACGTGGAAAGGGAGACTTCCTAAATCACCAAGCCATTTCTTTGTCATGTAATCCCAATGTCAAGTAACTGAACAAGACTTTTTTTATGAAAAGCTTTGTGCTATTGCCTCACTTATGAAAGAAGAATTTACGTTAAAGAAGGATGGAGCAACGGGAGAGTTTGAAAAAGTCTATCTATATACTCAATATACTCAAGAATAGTTAACTAGAGAGGAAAAAAAGATACAAAAATAAGGCTTTAATAATTAAAGAATTAAATAGACAAAAGAATAAACAATATATCCAAGACAGAGAAAGGAATGATCTCAGGATGGTCTTACTTCATCTATTAAAACAGGAAGTCAGTTTCCTGAGAAGAGAACGCCGATATAAGTTAATACTTCTGAAAAAAATAAGGAAGTTTGCCTGATTGATTCAGCAAGTAGCATGCCACTGTATTTAATTACTGTGGGAATTAAAGTCCTTTCCTGGATGTCTAGGGCAAAGGCTGAACAATGTTACAACAGAAACACAGCCAAGAATGAGGAGAGCTCTTGGGAGCAGCATTGTGACTTTATTGTCCATTCTTTTTGAGGAACGAAATGGGTTTTTACACTGTGCATAGATTTTTACAGTTTATGTGGAAAAATAACTAATAATACGTTTCTTCTTATCACACGACATCAATAAACCTGTCTAATTTGAAAGCCATGAAAGAACTAAAAAGCCCATAGATTTCCTTATCACGTTTTCTCTTAAACACAAAAACAAGCATTAGAATTTAGGCATCCCTAATATTTCCAGATATATTTTCAAAATGGATTTAAAACCCAAAGCATTTAAGACAAGACTAAATATTTTTCTTTTTTTTGTTCTGCTACAACTGCAATTGTCCACAGATAAAAATTTATTCATAACTTTGCTCACATCCAAAAATTTAGAAACCTGAGAGTTCATACCTATTAGATGTTTAAAAGAAGGTCTATATTTTATCACCAGATGTGTTTCTCTAACTTCGTTGGGGTTTTTTTAAGACCTACCATTCCTGATGATTGAATTTTTTTCTTTCATGAGGTCTTGTCCTGTCACAAAATAATATTCCACCAGTGCCTAAAGCCGTCTGCCAAAAGTCTAGGAATATTTTTTGACATGCGGTCCTCTGATGATTTTTAACACAGAAATGAGAATGGGTTTAACTGTAATTTTGAAAAGGCACTGCATTTGCACAAATGTTTCCAAGCAACATTAATGAGACCGAACAAATGCAAAAAGGCATTTGGGGAGATAAACCTTTTTCAGCAGAATCTGAATGAAATTCTGAACATGGCTCCAATGGGTATCAAAAATCACCCATTGTAGTATGAATGCTGAAATTATGTAGTTAATAATACCAGAGAATTTGGCTACGTGCAGAATCAAAACTGAACACAGAAAGTTTAGTGCATGGGCAATTGCCGATAAAAGCAAGTCAAGTAATCAGTCAAGTCAGAAGTTTCAGTTTATCAAACTATTTTAAGAGATACAAGTAGTTTACAATTATTGGCAACAGAAATGTAATAAAACTTAAAGTATTCTACTTAAACTAGAAATACCAGTTGTAAGAGGAGAAGTACTCATAAATAACATAGTTGGACATTTCCTTCTTCCTGTAGCACTACTATGTTTCTTTATGTTTTTCTTTAAATCTACAACAAATTGATACTGAGGTACTGAAACTCTTTACTGCATGCTACCCTGCTCCATTTCTATTTTTATCTTCTCAGTGCAGTTTAAGCCTCTGTATTCTAATGCCTAATGCACATTCCAGTAATGAGTGGTGTCCCCCTAGGGTCTGTACTGGGACCAATACTATTTAATATGATCATCAATGACACGGACAGTGGGACTGAGCGCACCCTCAGCAAGTTTGCCGACAACACCAAGCTGTGTGGTGCGGTCGACACGCTGGAGGGAAGGGATGCCATCCAGAGGGACCTGGACTTGAGAGTCCAGGCTTGAGAGGTGGGCCTGTGTGAGCCTCCTGAAGTTCAACAAGGCCAAGTGCAAGATCCTGCACATGGGTCGGGGCAATCCCAAGCACAGATACAGGCTGGGGGATGAGTGGGTTGAGAGCAGCCCTGCAGAGAAGGACTTGGGGGTATTAGCAGATGAAAACTGAGTATGAGCCAGCAATGTGCGCTTGCAGCCCAAAAAGCCAATTGCATTCTGGGCTGCATCACAAGAAGCGTGACCAGCAGGTCGAGGGAGGTGATTCTGCTGCTCTACTCCACTCTGGTGAGACCCCACCTGCAGTACTGCCTTCAGCTCTGGGGTCACCAGCACAAGACAGTCATGGACCTGTTGGAGCGGTTCCAGAGGAGGGCCATGAAAATGGTCAGAGGACTGGAACACTTCTGCTACGAGGACAGGCTGAGAAAGTTGGGGTTGTTCAGCCTGGAGGCCCCTTCTGACCCACCATTTTATGATTCTATGATTTTATGATTCCATGAACATGTTCTAATGAATATCTTTACCATACAAGAACAATATGATGACAAATAAAGATGTCATTGTCCCATAATTTAGAGAATACTTGGATTTAGATAGTGATATTTTTTCAAAAAAGACAATTTTTGTAAAAGTTATTGGGAAAAAATTCTGCTGCAAATTACCTAGTGTGAATCAAAATCAAATCTACTGACTTCCCATTGAAATTCACCTTTACTTATATGGAAACAAAATTAAAAAGTAATTCTGTAATTTGTTTAACTACTTTGAATAAATGTTTTCTTCAAATTTATTGCTGCAATCAGCTCAAATAAAAAAGATTTCTTCTGCATATTTTTTTCTTCTAAAAAGACTATTATAAGAGTTGCAAGGGAAATTCTGAAATTCATCCACATAGTCTCTAATTTAAGGGGATGGGGTGAATATTAAATGCAGAACTTGAAAATTATTGGGTTTGCAGGCTACTTTGGAACTCAGTTGAACTTCTGGAACTCCCTGAGCTGTCACTGAGAGAAGCATATAATGTCTGTGCTTCATTTTGATGATTTGGGGAAGTCAGTAAATGTTAGATGTTTTTACAATATGTATTTACATATTATGAATGCATGCTGAACTCTTTTCCTTCACATTTCAGAAGAAGTGTCAAACAGCATTAAGGAAATGTGAGTGTTTTTCATGACAATTAGAATTTGATGCACAGGCAAATTCTACAGTATATTAAATACATAAATGTAAGGAAAAAGATGTGCTATATGCATAAAGAAAAGCAGGCAGAATCACAAAACAGAGAACATCACTGAGAAATTTCAGAAGTGTTCACATTTTTTCCTCTAAATTTTTCACTACACATATTCTGCATATATATATTAAAAATGTATTTTGAACTGGTATTCCTCATGTCATTCACCTTTCTTGCATGTGATTTCCCGCATTAATACGAAACACTACATATTGACCTATATGTGGCTGTTAGTTATTATTTATTTTTTCATAGATTAGGATTTCTTATCAATTATGTAATTTTATGGTGAGAGTTGCCATAATAAATGTTTGTGCCACCCAGATGTCTTTACATAAACAAACGTGTAAGTAGTTTGACTGTTAACAGCACAGCTTTATATTATATTTGGTATTACTAACAAATCTTGATCTCATACTACCTACTTGATCTTCATTCAGTTCATAATTTACATATTTTCAAGTCTTCATCAATGAATTTTAAACACGTTTTGTAATTTAAAACATACATCATGCATGTCAACTAAGACTCCTGTATTAACATAATTATTATGCTGTAACCATGTTCTGTGTGTAGAGTTGCCAGTCTACATTCAACCACCCCCATAAAATAATTGTCATTTAACTGTTCGCCTCTTTACTGTTTTTTTCAATTTTATGTAGTAGGAACAGTAGGGGGCATTCAGAGCTTTAGATGCTAGATATGGCTGGATATGATCTTATGATGTTAGTTAACTGCATTTTAAATGTGTAGAATGCAGTTCAATTAAGTTACAGTATACCATATTAAATCCATTAATTCGTGTAATATACATTTATGCACCGTGAGCTTCTCATTTACTTCTTTGTTGTGGTGTTCATTATTTTCACTTAAGTTTTTAGAAGCATTTCTTTTACATAGAATTTTAATAAAATAGATGAAAAGCAACGATATATGAAAAATTAGTTGCAACAACTTTTAAATAATGAGCAAAATTATTTTCTTAAACTGAAAGCACATCCATTCTTAATGTGATCCTTACCAAAAAAAAACAGGAAAAAAAGTCTGACTTGAGTATATTACTTGCTGTGGTGAAAAACTGAAAAATGGCTATCCTTCTCCCCAGCTCCCAGAAGAAAAAACAAGGAAGAAAAATAGCCCAGGATTTCTTATAAGCTGTAGCCTCAGCTCCACAGATCTGAGAGAAACTGAGAGCTCTGAGGAGCCACCTGCCCTACAGAGCCTTTCAGCAAATAAGCAAAAGCCTCAGAAGCCTACAGACTCATAAGAATGTACAACAGGTATTAGGGTGAGGATGCCACTCTGGAGTTATTTGAGGATATGTGGGTGGAGATGGCTTTATATCAACATGGCATTTCCCTCATTGCATGACATGGATAATATTCTCCTGAGTTAGAGTGCTAAGTAGCAGGGGAAAGTTGGTGCCAGCAAAGCGGTCCACGTACTAAAGGTGGCCATTGTCTAGAGTGGAACACCAGGGCATTTACAAGGACAGAAGGACTGTGTACGCTTAATTTCGAAGTTTAATATGATCAAGATTCCCTTAAGAGACTTAAGGTCCAACATTTCTTGTGAGGACTGCTCACACATTTTCCATTATAAAGTTTTTGGGCAAAATCCATAAACAGCAGGAGATCTGATGACAAGACCTTTTTTGAGTCAGTGGGGTATAGAATCAGATGTATCCCTGCTCACTTGCTCCAGTGATCAAACCAGAGAGACTGGACAGCACACCTAATCAAGCTCCAGAATATTCTAGAAGTTTGGATGTATATGTGGGATTGGGGAGAAGTAGGTTCGAATTTACATTTCTCTTTCTGATCTTACTGAAATTCATCTTTCACTATTCCTCTCTCTCTGAAGTTCCTGCATAGCTTCCAGTTTTCTGTCAGTAAGTATAAAGAATCTCTTCAAGCAAATGGATAACATGCAATCAGAAAGTTGATTTTTTATTTTGTAGCAGAAATAAAACTGAAAAAAACCCCTTCCCCTTGACAAAAGGTATTCCCACAGTTCAACTGGTTTCTTCCCACATGCAACAGCTGATGACAATGAGAAATGCGGAGAAACTCCTAATCTGCAACTCAAACAACAGAATGACTAATTTTGGGTTTTGTGGGTTTTTTCTTGGATTAGTCAAGAGTATTATAGGATTTCCCAGAAGACTGTCACATGGGAGTATTTTATTACTTTATTTTCCTATATTCCCTGCATTAATATTTGATATTCATATCATAGTTATTGTATGGATTCCAATGGCTAAGTGTATAACCTTAAATATCAAATAGATTACTCAAGCAATGGCATCTCACACTGATTAAGTGTTTGCAATTTAGGTCTAACATTTCTTATTTTCTCACAGTTTGCCTTCCTGCCACATTAATGTAGACACTGAGAGTGCAATTCATTTGTTAGACTGTGCTTTGCCATTGCGATGCTGTAGGGTACCCTACCTGGAGTCCCTCACCCACTCCACAAGGACACGGAAATTCTAAGCATCCTCTGTCAAACCTTCAGGGCCATGCAGATGTCTCACTTACTGCGGGGCCTTAGAACATACTGGATTTCTGGTTTTGGGCAAATGAATCCTGAATAACCCTGTTGGCTCCTGTGATTACACTGACCAGACCTCTGTGGAATAAAATGGTGCATATACTAAAATTTAGGTCTGAATCTGGAGCTGAGTCCCACCTTTACATTCCAATAATTTCCTGATTACCCTGGCAAATTCAACAGCTTATGGTTACTACTCATATTTCACAGCCTACTTCCAGTCCTCAAGCAGTTCAGCTGACTATAGATGGTGTCAGATTTTAATCGCCTTCTTTCTATTTCTAAATACTAACCCTACACATCGACCATATAAGAATATACAGAATGAAAACAGAAGGTGTGCCATATGTTTGAAAACAGAATGCAACATACTTATCCTGCCCTTACTCTCATAATTTTTCCCTAGTATTTACATGTCCTTTCTGCTGCACATG
This sequence comes from Haliaeetus leucocephalus, assembly GCF_000737465.1. Taxonomy (NCBI): domain Eukaryota; kingdom Metazoa; phylum Chordata; class Aves; order Accipitriformes; family Accipitridae; genus Haliaeetus; species Haliaeetus leucocephalus. The sequence continues at coordinate 14,987,020 of NW_010972587.1, forward strand.
CATACATGCAGACCATCTGGTTTGTCATTTATCTCTGCATATCAGTTCATTTACAATACACTCAAAATATACCAAGAATATTAATTTTATCTCAAAGTTTTTCAGGAATTTAATATCTAATAAAGTAAAAGAGACACAGTTTATGCAAATTTACATCAATATATATAAGATGCATAGTTAGAGTATGTCTTCATATGATTTTCCAGAAATAAGCAGAAGGTTTTTTCATACTTTTTAAATCTAATATCCTTTAGGTCAGTGCCCATCCAGAAGAAAGATATCTGGTATGCTTATATTGGAAGATTTTATCAGTCTTGGAGAAGAAATTACTGAAACAATGGAAAATAGATTTTTTTTTTTTAACTTGGCTATAAATTTGCCAGACCTAAAGAATATGTGCTGCTCTTTTCTGATGATGTATACAAATATTTTTTATCACTTCACCTGTTCATTCACTCTGGAGTGTGATGGCCCATGATGGATGAGAATCTTCACAATGTCTACATCTCCTCTCCAAGCAGCCAAGTGAATAGGAAAATAACCTTTATTATCTGCCACATTAGTTGATGCTTCATACTGAAGTAATTTGAGAACTATATCCCTGGAAAACAGGAAGTAGATCTAAAAATTGACAGGAAGCTTTTTTATTAAGTTTTTCATGAACATACATATTACCAAATTTCTTACCCTGAATAACAGAAAAAAACCCCTGTATTTCAAGTGAAACAGCTACAAAAATGAAGACCAATCATTTCTAAGAATGAAACAGATAGTAAAACATAGCCAAAATGTTATTAATTGTAATGGTTCTTACTTCTTATGAATACCCATCAACAATATTATCATCAGTTCTCTGAGTCTGTTTCTTGCAACAGGATCACCTGGCCACGGAATCATTTTTAGAATTTGCCAGTCCAGGCCATGTGCATGTCCCTCAAGACAAACCTTCCAGGCACTAAAGGCAGAGAAGTACTCCTGTCCCCATCATTGCTGGATTCTGGAGGCAGGAAGACAAGAGGGTAGCTTTATGGACACGGTTCCTGCAGTAAGGCTTAAGTCAAAGTTTTTCTTCTTGTTTAAGGCATTATCTCAAAGATGGAGGAACCAATTTAATCATGATCTAGTTAGATATATACTATCTTCTATGGAATAACTGCTTCTCTTTTCATTTCCCACATCCAGCTGCCTGAGAGCAGTGAGAAAAAAAGTTACTTTTATTATTTTAATTCTTATTATATTCCTTTCAGTATTTTCAGTGTGGCTTATCATACATTAAATGAAAGATTAGTATAAGCTGGTATATTGCATTCCTGATTTTTAAGCAGTCTCCTGTACTTAACTTCAAAAGTTAAATGCAAAAATCAGCTGTGTGGTATGATCATGTTATCAAGTATGTCAGAAAGTAAATAAATTCTGCCTTATCTCTCCATTTGTAATCTCATAGTTTGACACAGTCAGGCCTCATTAGTTATTAAGTTAATAGTATCTATGATCCAGTGTGGGCAGTTCTACACACATTTTTGCTGAATATGGAAACACTGCCTCTTACTGATTTGGCTCAAAAACTTGGGTGGGGGAAGTGGGGAGAGGGAGCTCAATGCAGCTTATGTTATGACTAAAAATGAAGCCCTTGACTACAAATTAAGACAGAAGGTAAATCCTGAGGCAATTCTTCTCCCAACCTTGATGGAACCTTATTTAATTGCCTATTGAGAGAAAAACGTGGCAAGTAAGAGTGAATATATCCAGGTCAAAAGAAACTCCAAGTTGTCTTCAAAAGAAATCATAGAGATACCACATCTAAGCTTTGAGGGAGACTTTAAGCTGGGCTTTGCTTACTCCTGCCAAGGTCAAATAACATGAAAACAACCAAGAAAGAGCAGCTCCACTACAGGAAGACTTTTGCTACACAGAAAGTTCCAGAAAAGTGACATCCGAGAGAAACTTTTTAGTACAGGTAAGGTTTGAGAGACTTCTCATGTAATTAATAGTTGGTCTTGCAGTAGATGGTCTAATGAAGGCTAGAGATACGGAGTAGTTTGAAAGGGACACAAATCAAAGGAAACAGAAATAGAACTAAGTGGGAGAAAACCAGCAAAAACCCCTCCACAACTAAAATCTGTAGATAATGATATACAGCAACTATTGGGAAGAATCTGTTGCAAGATCCAAGCTACAAAATAGAACCTAGGTCTCCTTCATCCTTCAAGAATGCGCTGACCCATCTCACTTCTCTAGGGTGAGTCTTTTTTAGTGTGCTGTCAGAACTGTTTCATTTTGTAGAAATAAATTTCAGAGAGGAGAAGACTGAGAGTCCTTAGCCCAGTAACATTACCGGGCTAAGTAAAATTACTTAGGGAGAGTGAGATTCAAGTGCCTGCCCCAGATATAATTTAATTACTTATATAAAGCAGAATAGTTTCAAAAGTAAAGAGAACTATCCCAAAATAACCAAGGAGAAGGGAATTCATCACATACATACAATGATCAAGCAGAGACTTGAACACTGGTGTCCAACAAGTATCCCAGCCACAAATTATTGGTTGGGTCATTAAGTCTTATGTTCTCACTTTTCCTGAAAACCTTTGAAATCTCTCAAGTTCATCCTAATGTAAAGTGTGAAAAATTAAACCCCCAAAAGTTTTCAAAGGACAAGAACTTCTCCTCAGTGGGAAGGCTCCTGCATCAAAAGACTGTACCCAATATTGATTTTGAATATAAAGTTTTAAATCTGAAACAGAGTGTAAAGGTATTTATTTGTTATTTGTGGTGACTAATGAAATTACAAACACCAGGTATCTGTCCAATTCCTTTGCTGACAGTGCTACCGTTGTAGCAGGATCAGTATGGTGGCTTGGATAGCAGGTCCTGAACCATCATGATTTATCATGAAATACCTCATGATGTATTTCAGTTTACTTTAATATAACAAGCTATAAATGTGATGTCAGTAACTGCTACTTACCCTGCTGTGTGAGGGTAAGGGGTCAGAGCAGCCAGTGGCCACTATGACCTTTTCAAAAGCTGCAGTTACGTGGCTGCTGTACATAAGTCCACATCTTGAAGTTCTCTCTGGCTTCAGCAGAAGTTTGGCCAACACTGTGTCTGAAAACACTCTCTGGCTTTTGTATGTTTTGGGATTTTATAGTTTGTATTGCTAGGATTCACTTGACATCTCTGATAGATTCTGTGTTGATACAGCAACATTTTTACTTTGCTGGGTAACTATTGGTTTATAGTCAGTATTAAACATACTAAAACCAGTTTTCGTCTATTTAAAACCAGCAATCTTTGCAAGCTAAGGCTTAGGCTTTTGTCAATCAAAAATGTGCAATGGCAAAGGAAACAATCCATTAACTAGAAACAAGAGAAATGTGATTTTCTCCCTTTTTAAAAAAGGCTGAGTTTAATAGACCATATTAAGGGCTTAGACCTAATTCCATGGAGGTAAAATATATTAATGGATGATTCTGAATCCTGCTACAGAACTGAAATTTTGGAAAATGCACAATATCTAGTTTAACAGTATTTTAACTTCATTTATTTATTCAGAAATGGAATATCCTATATTCACCAAGGGATTAATCTTGTCTAAAGAAAATATGCAGGTTTCTAGAATACAATCAAAGATACATCCTAAAGTTTTAATTTTTCCAAGAACGAATGCAAAAAATGTGAAATGAGTAAACAAAACATATAATTATTATGGATTCATATGTTATCTTATGGACAGTCCAAAATCACATTAAAGCCAGTGCAAATCAGTTTTAAATTCAGTTGGGTTTTGATCAGTTCCTTATCTCCCACAGCGGAATAACCCAAAGCCTTACGTCAATGTTTTCTTTAGTGAAAATCCAGTCACTGTTAACATGGTCAGTTTATGAACAGGATAGCTGGACTGCATAAAGTGGGGCAGCTCTTACCTCAGTTACAGTGGGGTCCATCCCACTAGAACTTTATAGACCTCATTAAAATCTTTCTTTCTTGTTCTGCCTTAATAACACCATGCAGTTGGCAGCATAATACAATGGAGGTAACATGTAGCAAGGGACAACATGTAATAACAGAGGTAACACAGAACAAATTACCAGGTGTAATAACAAAATATGTAGCAAGTTTCCACATTTTTTCACTGACAGGTCAATGCCTTAAAGCGTTCGCCCGCACTGGTATGCCTGGGCAGTCAGTACCCCTCAGTGGGGATTTTGCAGGCTTTCCCCAAGCTTGGTGAGACATGCATGTGGTAACTTGGATGGATGGCAGGGAGGGAAAAGCTACAAGGTCCCATACAAGGTAATAGCCATTTTTTTCCACCTTCAAGTGTATAACTACTAAATATTCTTATCGTGCTACTTTTACTTTGATAATGATTAATCTATACTGTTCTTTTGTTTCACAGTATTGCTTCCTTAAATATTCAACGCACTATACGTGTGTACGTACACACACAAGTATACTACAAAATTTTCTGTTGCAATTTCCCACCAGCTAAAAAGCACTAGAGACACCATTAGCAGTAACAACCATAAATTTACTCAAAATTGAGGAAGAATTTAGAAGAACCAGTATAGAATCAATAGCTTCTAAACTGCATTTCCCATTTGTCTTTACTACATGCTGATATCAATGACAGTATAGAAAATTCTTATATTAATATATCCCATGGGAAATAAGATTATTTTAGTAAGTCAGGGTTTGTCAATTTTCTGTGAAAATCTCAGTGCTATGCTACATATTTTTAAGTTACGCAGTTAAATACCATTCTACATAAAAACTAAATGTGAGGCACTTACTTGTGTCCATTTAAAGCTGCATGATGTAAAGCAGTATAACCTGAACTGTCTGTGCAGTTTATATTTGGTCCTCGCCAGATGCTGCAAATAAAGCACAATTGTAAAGTTAATTTTTTGGCTTGGCAAGTACAGCAATGTCAGAAATCTGATGTGTAAATAATCTGAAGATCTCTGCAACACGTATGATTAAACCTTAAGAGACAATTTATCCTGAAAAGAACTTAAAATAGCAAATGTCATGTTGATATCAATATAATTTATTTATAAAAATAATTTTACACATTCATCTTTATAGCAGTCATGAACTTTATGTAGGGCAGTCTCAAAGACTAATAACTATTCTGTCATTTCAATTAGATCTGTTCTCCCAGTATTACTCTGGTAATTACACTGAGGATATAATCTGATTTTGCACTACTTTTTTCACAGGTATATATTCATGGAGTTTAGGTCAGTTAGTCTAGATTCATACAAACGTAAGATTAGTGAGAACCAATCATATCCTTTAAAGGGACAGAAAACTTATTCTTTTTACTTGGCCTGATATTTTAGCTCCCATTTTAACCAACTACATTTTAAAATAAATTACTTATATATAAAACAAAAGTTTAATAAACAGTGTTGCTTTTTTGTTCTCTTTCTGTGTTTTACAGCCCTTATTTTACAGTTAGCTTCATTATACATCCTGTGTAACCAGTTTCACGGTCTATTATGGACTCTTCACAAAACAGTAAAGTAGATTTTTTGTTTCAAAGTAGAAAAATGAGACTGCTAATCTACCACTCCTCACTGTCCCGTCCCGCCCCCCACAAAAAAAAAACCCCAAAACCAAAAAAAACCAACAACAAACTCAAACCCTGGAAATGGGATACCAGAGGCATATTGAGTATCAGCAGGTTTTTCTTCTAACTGACTACATTTGAAGCTGACTGTATCATTTGTGGAAACAATTTTTTTTATTCCGTAACACAGTTTTCAACCATTAGTATTACAACAAGATTATGAGTCCTGAATTACAGTCTGTTTTCTTTGGCTTCTAATACAGTGTTAAACAGTCATTGGCAAGCCATATTTTCCTTTCACTTCATACCTTGGAATCAAGTGCTGCAGTTTAAAGAAAACAATCTGAAGCTAATAGGTAAAAAGAATTTTTCATACTCACATTTTTCATGATCTACATAAATAAAATGACATGTCATGCTTAACATACGCTTTTTAAGAATTCTTTACTACTGAATCTGTATTTTATTACCTATGGAATACTGACATTGTAGACTGGTGTCTTTTTCATTGTGTGTGTTTGAATGATTAATTAGCTCATAAATTTAAGCAGTAGTTTTCCCATAAGTAATACTGCATGCATACAGAATTATTTCTCTGATACATTGTGTTCTGCAGCGAGTATAATTCTACATAGTGCTGGGTACCTCACCTCTCCCTGCAATTTAATTTCTTGTAAGAACAGGACTGAAATATTTTCTTGGGTGCAAAGAAACAAAAAATGAAGTATTTTTTTTTTTTAATCTGCTCAGAAGTCTACAGATGTTCTTTTCCACAGAAGGCAACTTCCAGCTAGGAAAGGCACTCTAATCTTTCCAATTAAAAGAAATTATTTTAACTTCAAGACGTAGTAAAAATTGAGTCCTTGAACCGATAGCTCCTCCATAATTGTCAGATGTCATTTACATGGCAGACAGGATGTCTTTATCTATTGGAAGGAAAGAAGTCCTCGTCTATCGACATTCTATAATCTCTTTTATACTTTTGCACAATACTTTGTTAGTTATTTTCTTATTTATTGGATTCTACTTTCTTCCTTTGATTTGCACCAGCTTATAGGAGAATGAAGCAGAAAAAAGAAAAGTGGTATAGAAAGTCGTATTTTAAATATTAAACTAAGCACATAAGTGACCGGAATATTAATTTACTTGGTTTTGCTAGCTTGCTTGCTTTGGCTTACAGTTGCTAGGATTTGCCTGTTGGTTGTTTTTTCAAAAAGCAAGGGATCCATGAGTTCATCTATTATTCATGATGCATTAGGCCTTTAAAAAAATTTAAAAAAAAATAATCACAGAAACCCAACCAAAACCTAGTTCTTTTTTCCCCTAATTTTCTCCTTTAATCTAGGCACTCTTTAATGCATTGTTGTACTTCCTGACTCTGGTCTTGTGAAATACTTTTCAACTGAAACTACATGGATTTTTTTTTTCTACAAACTGAAACTTTATTAATGAGTGTATAAATGCATCTATGTGAAGCTCCTCAGAACACTCACGTTGGGAGACAAAGGACAAAGGAGCGTGAGTAAATCCTGCTGACTCAGAGAGATGAGACAGGATGCACAGACTAATCGCTGTCAGCTCCCAAACAGTACAGAAAGACACGCTCAAAATCAGAACTCGGCTAGCAAACGAAAGAACACAGCAGACACGAGCAGGGCTTGGCTGCAGGCATCTCTTTTCCCTCCGGCCAGTGCAGAAAACCCCTCCTAGGAGGTCTTGCATTGCTACAGTATTGCAACACTATTTCCTACAAAATGAACTGCAGGTTCACTATATACACTGGATATTTATGCTTTAATAACTGACAATCAAATTCAAATTGGGCAGTCTGTGAATAGAAATTCTTACACCCTAAAACTCCCAGCTGTGGTGAATAGTTCACCTAAAGCTTTTCTCTTGTAATCACAATAGAGCAAGGCAAAAGTCTAGTGGTGTATTAGTGCCGTAAAAAGCAGCTGACTTCAAAGAAAAGTGGGGTGGAGAAAGAGAGAAAGCCTAAAGAGCCTTTCTTTGGCATCACAAACATATACAATATATGAGGAATTATCATATTGATTTATCTGTGTATTAAAACACTTCAACAGTTACTGTGAAAGCAACACTGAGAACCTGGAACAAAACAAATTACCATTCAACCTCCAGAAAAAGATATTTGTTGACAGAAGATTAGCAGCTCTTTAGATTACTGTTAATACTGAATTTTCTCAAAAATGTTTCTCCTAATTTTTTGATGCAGTCAATAATCAAGCTTCTTAATTTTACATGCATTAGTAAGTTAGGAATTTTTTTTTCCTATGTACATCAGTAAATTAGGAAAACCTTTCTATGACTTAATGAATTTTAAGAAAGTAATTGAACATACTTTTTGTGCAAAAAAGCGGTTTTCAGTCAATGATGAATTAACATCCTGAATTAAAACATGATCATCAACTAGTTTCTTCCATTATAACTTGCCAAAGTGAGGCACAAAGAAACTGATTGCCAAAAGCAGAAAGACCTTATTACAGTTTGCTTTCACTGTGGACAAAGAATATTGACCTTTTGAACTGATGTCAAATATTAATGGGAAATACTCTTTACTTAGTAAGAAAATTAACTTTTTTTCTTTTTTATGAGCTGAAGATAATTACATATAAAGAGCAGCATTTCAAAAGTGATATGAAAATGACAGACTAAAGAAAAAGACGGCTAGTTGATTGATTTGTTATTTTGCTATGCTTTTCTCTATATGGAAAAAAATAATTGTGAAGTGGCTGTTGTTACACACATATGAACACAAAAGCAAGGAAATCAGAAGTTAATTCAGTTAATCTTCATCACACAGGCACACTCCCTATCAACAGGACAAGAACCATGCATACATGCACAGAATTTCCATCACAACTTTACATCTGTTTCCATCATATTTCCCCTCTGTACATATACTTTCATTATATTATTTCATTATTATTTAATTATCCATGCACTAATATTTATGTCTTTATATGGTAGTTTTCCTGAGGTGAAAGGAAAATATTTTAGCAAAACAATGATAAGAGTCATTAAAAGCCATAAAAAGCTGCCTGATGACATCAGTGTCAATCTGTCCATTGGTTTCACGTAAACCTTATCTGATAACTGACTGGTAACTCTCTTTGGAATTTATTTCTTCTCTGAAATGAAGTGGCAAGGAAGAGGGTGACACTGTCTGGATGGAATCAGTTCCTCCAGCGGAGATGGATACAGCATGGTGGTCATGCCTGCATATTTGAGGGTCAAAACCCTGTTGAGGGCTGAGACAGGCTTAGTATATGCCTAGTCCTCAGCCCCCCCCTTCCTCTCCCCACCTTCTTTCTCAGGTCTTCAACATTTTTGGAAGCTCTTCCTAGAGACCCCCTGGCTCTTCAGGACTACAGAAGTAGTGAATCTCATCTTGCCACATCAGTTTTAATAGTGGGCAATCCTAAACTTTATCCTGTTTCCATTGATGTTGGTGGCAAACACCAACCAGCTCATATAAATCTAGTTTCCTTATTGTTCCATAGAATAAATATGTATTACAGGAACTTGTGTTGTTCTGAGCCAAAATCTTCCAAAATTTCTGTCTATTGTTGTTAGTCTGACAAAAACACGTTGCCTAAAGTTATTAGAGCACATAGCCAGGCTCCTATATTCATTAGTGCTCTGCCTATATTCATACACATTTTCAGTCATGTAAACTGAGCTTATACAAAATATATGGACAATTTTACAGAGCATTTTTGAAAATGCAAACTTTTACACAATAAGATGTATCATCAGTTATTCAGACACAAAATAATGATGTTATTTATAGCGAACAGCAGCAAAATAGCTCCCATTCTCTATTTGATGTACAAATAAATCATATAATTGACAACAACGTTGCTCTAACCTATGAAAATTAATGTTGTTACTTATCAAATATAGAAGTGTTTCATTTTAGTAAATATGGTATTTTTTTTATTTCTACAGATTCCTCTTTGATGGAATCCAGTGTTACGTAAGATATATTATCCTGTAAAAAGAATTTATGTCTTTTGCATGTATTGTTTTACCTATTATTTGCACTACTTCGCCGAATTTGAGATACACTTTCAATACTTCAAGGAAAGTAAATTTACATGTGCCATGTCCTCCACACAATCTTATTAAATTCCATTTCTATTTTCCTGGGTAAGGGACTCTATTCTGTGTGCATGTATGTACATGAGGGTCTGACTGCCAGCAACTGGGTCAGATGACAGGCTAGTGAGCCCATGTGTCTGTGTTGCCAGAAACTGGAGCAAATGAGGGTCTGGATACCAGAAACTGGAGGGGGACCATGGGTCAGAGGGCCCATGTGTCCATGGAGCCTGCAACTGTAGAGTGCGGGTGTGCGAGACAGTGTGTGATTGCTACTGAAGATAAGCTGGACTAGTCAGCAAGTAAGCGAAGTAATCCAGGAGCCAGTTGTGTGTCTGCATGTCTTTCAGGTTGAGACGATGCAAGGAGCTGGCTGTCACATAAGAGCAGGGTGAAGGTTAAATTTTGCAGACCAAAAGACGAGCAGTAGACTTTTGCAGAAGCCACAAAAAGTATTTTGGTTTTTTTAGCCAACTTTGAACATCTATATTAAAAATACTAGAGAAATAAGTGGTCTTGTATGACAGATTTAGGCCACTGGGAGGTATGTTCTAGGAGTCTGCAGGTTAGACAGTCTGCGCATGTGTAAGTATATGCAAATTTAGATAAATTCAGTTTGGGAAATAATCTACCTAGAAAAACATGTTGACAAGCACTCAGTCTCTCCAGTTAAGTACTTTGTGTGGTAAAAACTAAATAAATTAAACCTGAACAAAAGTCACATGAACTAGTTTAACTGAACTAGAACTCCATTTCCTTGAAGTTGGAATCATTTGAAGCTATGTCATTTTATTCTGATAGAGTTAATAGTTATATCAGTTTAAATGTTATTAAAAAAATCAGGTAATATGCAAAAACATAAAGGAGAAACACTTTGACTTCTTGATGATGTCACGCAAAGGAATAAGCAATAAATTAGTCATGCTATATTAAAAGAATCTGTCACATATAAGGTCACTTTGCATTTGACCTTTATCTAACCAGCTTGGTTTCATCATTCTTTGCGGACTACTCATCTCGAAGTACATTGGCTGGGTATACTGTATAATATTGTGGCTATATTCAGAGAGCAATATGTTCCTGACTAATATCAGTTAGGTTTGCCTTATCATTACAGTCAAGACCAATTTGCCTGGAGCAGCTAAAAGAGAGAAAGCTTTCATCAGTTATGACAGCATGGTTCCTCTGTATTCCAGTTGTCTATAGGGACAAGCTGGGGTTTTGCTTAGTTCATAGTGAACCTTAGGAACTCCAGCTTGTCAGTGATGAGTCAGACAGATCCTTGGATCCACTCCAGAGTTCTGTCCTTGAGAATCCAGTAATCCCAACAGGAAAAAATGTTAACTCTCATTTGGCATCATCCTGCACAAGAACCCTGTGAGAACAGCTACTAACTAAATTATGTCCAAAACCAGATCAGCAGGCAATATCTTTAATAAGTAAAATCATTCATGTTTAAGCAATGTGAACCATGTTGTCGATGATATCTCCATGTATGATCTTACATGATGTGAGCAATCTGCAGGGATGCCATATGGCTAATGCTGAAGATCAGTGCATGAGATTAACTGTTCCTATGGAGGGCAATTCCACGCCCTTCATCATGAGTTTGGGCCCCCTACATATATGAGGTAGATGGGTTCTACACGTTTGTTATGAATCAGACCTACACGCTTTGTATAAGATCTATACATTGATTAAGATCAGCAAGGAACAGGGCTCCACTGTGTTAGGTAATATTAGGCCATACAACAGAAAAAGACAAAGAATCAGACATACTTGACTGTATCTTTTTTCAGTGTACATATAATACATATATACATATAATACATACATACATATGTACATACCTATATTGAATTCCCTTTATAAATAAATGCTGGGTTCTTTCATCTTGTCCCAGAGAACTGCTATTTAGTGAGATTATATAAACAATGATTAATTTTCTGCAAGCACATCAATGGAAGTGGATCTTCTGAAGGGTTTTGAAAGCCCTTGCATATCTCGTGATTGTAAGATACACTTACATGAATATACCTATGAACACTGAAGTATAGTATATACCATCAGTATTTTGATTGGAAGAAGAGAACAAATTCTCAGATAGACCACTGCGACTTCTTTTGTAAAAATTAGATTGCACTAAGTTAAAAAAATACTCTAGTACTTCTCATATCAGAAACAAACTGAAGCAAAGCCCTATTTTTCTTTCTCTCAAGAATCATAGAATCATAGAACGGTTTGGGTTGGAAGGGACCATAAAGATCATCTTGTTCCCCCCCCTGCCATGGGCAGGGACGCCTTCCACTAGACCAGGTTGCTCCAAGCCCCATCCAACCTGGCCTTGAACACCGCCAGGGATGGGGCAGCCACAACTTCTCTGGGCAACCTGTTCCACTGTCTCACCACCCTCACGGTAAAGAATTTCTTCTTATATCTAATCTAAATCTACCCTCTTTCAGTTTAAAGTCATTACCCCTTGTCCTATCACTACACTCCCTGATAAAGAGTCCCTCCCATCTTTCCTGTAGGCCCCCTTAAGCTACTAGAAGGCTGCTGTAAGGTCTCCCCGGAGCCTTCTCTTCTCCAGGCTGAACAACCCCAACTCTCTCAGCCTGTCCTCATAGGAGAGGTGCTCCAGCCCCCTGATCCTCTTGGTGGCCCTCCTCCAAACCTGCTCAAGCAGGCACATGTCTTTCTTATGTTGGGGTCCCCAGAGCTGAAGGCAGTACTGCAGGTGGGGTCTCACCAGAGTGGAGTAGAGCAGCAGAATCACCTCCCTCAACCTGCTGGTCACGCTTCTTGTGATGCAGCCCAGAATGCAATTGGCTTTTTGGGCTGCAAGCGCACATTGCTGGCTCATACTCAGTTTTCATCTGCTAATACCCCCAAGTCCTTCTCTGCAGGGCTGCTCTCAACCCACTCATCACCCAGCCTGTATTTGTGCTTGGGATTGCCCCGACCCATGTGCAGGATCTTGCACTTGGCCTTGTTGAACTTCAGGAGGCTCGCACGGGCCCACCTCTCAAGCCTGGACTCTCAAGTCAAGGTCCCTCTGGATGGCATCCCTTCCCTCCAGCGTGTTGACCGCACCACACAGCTTGGTGTTGTCGGCAAACTTGCTGAGGGTGAGCTCAGTCCCACTGTCCGTGTCAGCTACAAAGACGGTGAACAGCACCGGTCCCAATACCAACCCCTGAGGAATGCCACTCGTCACTGCTCTCCATTTGGACAGTGAGCTGTTGACTGCAACTCTTTGAGTGCCAGTTCCTCATCCACCAAGTGGTCCATCCATCAAATCCATGTCTCTCCAATTTAGAGACAAGAATACAGATATGATGACATATTTTGTTAGGAGAGATATTCCTTTAGCTGTTCTTTTTTCTAATTCAACTGACCTTGAATCTTTAGTAAGAAAAGTTATAGAGGGTTTTTCCCAGAATACATTTTTGGAGGTCCAACATCGTATTCCATCCATCATAAATGCATAGTTTTGCAATTTTAAACACATTCTTATCACAGACATGCAAAGTCAATATTTATTATAAAAGGAGATTTTAAAGCCTCTAAATGATTAATTATCCATCCTGGAACACTTACTGAACTTGTTTAAGTGGAATAAAAATTCCTGAAGTTCTGGCACTAGAAGCAGCACTGGGAAGAGTCACAATATATATCACAATTTTTTGAAATATGGATGGTCTTAGAACTATGACCTCATTCCAGAATTAAAGATTGCTCATCCTAGAAACCAACCTGAGATGAGACTCTTTGTTATAGCTTTAGGACACACAGAACAGAACTTGCTATCTATAGATTCCGCAATTCAGCTGGCTTTAATACCTTGTCCTTCCTAATCTGTGTTTCCTCAAAAGTAGAGTAATTCTACTAGACACCAGTAAAATAGACACCAGAAAAAAAACCATGATTCCATTTCCTCTTGGTTCTTGAAGGCCATTCCACACCTCATTCTCAATTTATGCTGAGATTTGAAAAGGAGATTCAGAAATCAACCTATAGTAAAGTCTTAATCCCTGCATCAATGAATCAATCACTAGTGATCTTGACATATGAGAACGTGACAGATGTAAGAGTCTCACATCTTATGTCTGCATCTACATGGTATTACATCAACTATCCACATGATCTCCCATATTCTCAGTCCAAAGCTTCTGTATCTTCCTCTCATAACAGCAGCAACAATATCCAACTCTTTTGGACAACCTGCCATAAACTTAACCTAAACTCAGAACAGTGCAAGAGTGCAGCTCCAGCAACTAACTTCCAAAATATGGAACGTGTGATATTGGGCCTCTTAAGTCTATCAACAACCTATAACATACATGCAACATATACACAACATTTGTGCTTTCTGGTAGAATACTTCCTCAATTACTCAGACTCTGTAGCCCTAAGCAGACAATGAGCAAGGCAGAGAATATTAGAAGCCTGCAACAGCACATTTTTGCAAGATATAAGGTAATTGAAAGTAACCTTGATCAAAATGTATTCAAAATAGTACTAAAACCCCTTCTTATCCGTAACATAAAATATTAAACAATTTGAGTCTGTTCTCTGGAGTAACATAGTTTCAAAACAGAGGTGCACTTAATGTCTTTACTAGAATGCCTAGCATAGAGTATCTGCATGTTACCTGTCTCCATTGAAGTGCTAACACTCATTCTTTCTATCAGCATTATATTAACATTGTTAATAAGAACACAACCTAGGAAAGGCATTTGAAAGATAAAGATAGATATGACAAATATATGATAGAAATGATAATTACTGCACAGAAAAAAATTAGCACCTGTTAGATTACATCAATTCAATATTTCTTTCTTTACTTCTCTTAACTGGATTAACACATTAAATAAGTTGATTAGTGTGAAATTAGATATTGCAATAAGTACAACTGAGCAAAACCAATCCACTCGTCACATTTTCTCAAGGCTTAAACATTGTATTACAGAATGGTGGCTATATCAGACATACTGCATAACCTAAAATGGAATCTTTGCAACATCCCATCTTTAACACATACAGCTATTATAATGTGACAAGTTTAAATGTTGTTGGCATAGTATAGAAAATCTGGATAAGAAAGATACTGGATGAAACTGTGTTCTCTGGTACAAAAATTACTAAACCAGGAAATGTTATTAACTAAGAACAGTTTGAGCATAAATCCTCTATCCTATGCTCAAACTAATCAGAATGGTAGGGCAAAAAAGCTTTCCAACAATACAAACATAGTATTAATGCCTTAATTTCTCCTCTCAGCAACATGTCATGTCCGAAATAAACAATATCAAAACAGAATTGTCCTACTGAGCACACATTTCATTTGCTGTGCTTTGCCAACAGAGGTCAGAATTACCTCAGGAGCATCCAAAGCACTACTATGATCATGACTGGAATTACTTTATCAGCACAAAATTACTTTCACAAAGACAAATAACATACTTTAACTAGAGAGGCTAAAGTTTCATAACTTTACATATTACAAAGGTCTTCCAAAGCTTTTGGGTATGTAACAAGAATATCACCACTTAAAATTTCATGAACTACATTACTGAAATAATTACAAAGGTCATTTCTATCACATCACCAACAAAATATTTGGTAAGATGTACTACTCATCACTTGGATCACTCAGAAAAAATAAATTCTTCCAGCATGATGCCTTTTATTGAACAAAATCATTTACAACACATAGTTTAGAAGGCAAAATGCAATTACAGTAAAAAATATTCACTAATCTGCAGTCCATTTATGTTAGAATTCCCTATTCAAATCCATTAGAAGTTATTGTTTCTATTCTATTTAAAAGCCTTATCAAATGTAGAAATGAAACCCAAGACTAAGAGGTTTAAATGACACTGAAGCTTCTACTATAAAAGAAATATCTGGCTGATGTAGAGCTTTAAACAGCTTAAAAAGAACAAAACCCCCCACTTATTTATAGATATATCTAACGTGAACACTATGTTTCTTAATTCTACAAAAACAATGAAATACTAACAAAGAAACTAAACATTCTTTGTATCTCAAATAGTTCTACTGGGGCATGTTTTCCTGAAAATTAAGTAGCCATCTACTCTATAAGTATTGCAAGTGCTCTGTTCAGTTGCAGCCCCATGGATCATGAACTTTTCAGCAATCTTAAAATAAAAATGCTAAATTTGGGGAAAAATATTTCAAGAATGCTAACTGAATAATCTTGTTATCTTTCTGCTCCTTAAAATAGAACTGATAGGATACTCCACAAAATCTGTTTTGGCAGAAACTTTTATGTAAAATATATTGTAAGACTCAGCCATTACAGGAATAATTTAATGTTCTTTCTGAACTGCCTCTTTGGTAAGAAATATCTGAAGAACCCAAATTTGGGTGCAAGTATTCCTCCCAATACCATAGATTTTGAGAAACATTGGAGAAGAGATCCCAGTTCCAATAACAATAAGACACCATGCAAAATGATTCATCCCAACTCTCTCTCCCTATAATCTACTATTAGGTCCACGGTACACACAGGACTCATGAAACCATTACTATGATTTGTTCAGCTGTGTTTAATGCAAATAATGTTCCTAGCTCTTTATATAAGCAATAAAAGAACAATCCCTAAATATCTAAACTAAACGTAACATGTAAGGATAGACTGGCCTACAGCACAAAAAGGGGAAGTGATACACCAAAAAAGGTTATGAAATGTACTTGTGAGATGGCAGATTCCATCTTGTTTTCCTTTATTATATGTATAAATCATATTTATTTTGTTGTTTTACATTAAAGGTCATTAAATTTAGATCGTTTGCAGAGAGGAAGGGATCCTTGTTTGCGAAATCTCTAGAAAGGTGTAGATTTTTACAAAATGATGGAGTTGGAAGGCCTGTGACATATATACGGGCTAGGTTTTCTAGAAGCTACTTAATAGTAACTGTTGAAAGAATCCAGACCCAACCCCCCCTGAAAAACAGGCCCCTGTTGAAATTACCTTATACTGAATTCACTTTAAATTTTGATGATTTTTAATCTTGGAAAGAAAGATTTTTTTCTACATCTCATTTTAAGGGCACTTTCAACAAGTAGATTTGATTGTTAGTTCAATCTTGACAGTATAATTATTCTGTTAAATGAAGAAATAATCATTTCACCAGAGGGTGCACAATCTGATTTCGAGTAGCAAGAAGAGGGATGTTTTCCTCCAAGTGTTGAAGCCTGTCCAAAAAAATACTTACCATACGTGGAGTCACATCAGAAAAAAAAAATATCCTTCTAGTGGAATTAAATTTAAAAAGTGGCTGAGACTTCACCCAGGAAAATATTAAATTGAACAAAGACTTTGTTTAGGTCAGCTTTCCTGAGTAGCTAGATACTCAGCACCCAGCAAGAACTACAGAAAAAGAGATTCATTCTTTAAATTGCCCTGCTCACGTAAGGCCTGACTAGTTGCTGGTTCATGGCTGGTCTCCCTTGGTCCCACTATCCAGGCAAAGAACCTCATATAGGTGTGTCGGACATCATAGCTTAAGTTAGTGCAATTCCAGGAACATTTCTTTCTCAATAAGGGGGACGTTATAGTAAAAGGTAAATGTTTAAAAACCACCTAGTTACTAGAATATCCATCTCTTCTGGATTTTCGAGAAGCCAACTGAAAAGAGTGCAAAGTGATCTGAAGGAACCTGGCATCCTAAAAGGCATAAGAGCTCATCCCAGATTTATATGAAATACCTGCATTGATAATGCACTTAGATTCAAAAAAAGATTGTACCACAGCAGTATTCCTTTAATATTGGTAACCGAGACACTGAATTAATTGGGGGTACGTTACTAGCATAAGAAATTGCCAGCCACAACCAAAATAATTCCATACAGACTTTGATCATGCCAGTTCAGAGGAGTCTGAATGCACAGACAACCTGTAAGCATTTTCAATAAAAGAGTAATCAAACAAAGCTGAAAGGTTAATTTCTCCTTGGGCACAGAAACAGAATAGCAGGATGCAGTTTATGGCTGCAGAAACTTTAAAACTATACCAAATCTACAGCAAATAGAAACAAAACTTCTGACTTCTTTATAAAACAGAAAACTTTAACAGTTCAACATCCAATGAAGGAATAGATTCTCATTGCAGTGAAATACAACTTTTAACCTAGTTGATCATATAGTTCTGCCACGTAGGAGACAAACATTTAGTAACAAATCCAGGGCATGAAATCTTTTCAGAATGGCTTTGGAAGCTTTTTTAAATGGCAAGATGAATTTTACAACTTCAGTTTTGTAGCCACCATGGTTACAAAAATCTTCACCGAAAGGTAAACTGATACTGGATTGTCTCTTTAAGTTTGCAAACAGAAACTGTTTTTCTTTTAGGCTTTCATATATCCCCCAGTTCACTCTGAACAATCTAAAAACCATAACAAATTTTCCAGACAATCATGTTTAGGTAGTGGAGTTTTGTGTACTTGTCTTCCGTGTAACAGAGGTACAATTGTTTTAGTCCTCATTGCACAATTTGATTTACAAAATGGCAGAGGGCAATCATCTGGGATCTAGAATGTTTATATACTGTTGCTCTGCTTAGCTCCCAGAAGTTACATCACACACTGTATGTAGGTTAGGACTCTCCGTTCTGCCAGAGCCTGAATGCCACGTCAGTTCCCTTGTCACTCCCAGTCTGAACCATCTAGGAACTCAGGCTGCATCAGCAATAGTAAATTAAACATGTCTGGAACCATTTTCTGGCACTGAGGTCACACTGGCATAGAATGCTCCACACCTACACTACTCAAACCTTCCAAACAGGATAGTTGCATCCAGATTGTCTATCAGGCCCTAGGCCCATACTAATTCTTCAGCTGTGCCAGGTAGCTCACTCCTTGGGAGAATGCCACATGGCACGTTCCAGTACCAGAAACATTCCCTGGCACGTTAAAGTTAGATGTGGCCTCACATTCCTGTGACAGGTTTGGCAGAAGCCTGTCTCCCAACAACAGCATTTATCAGCTTAGAGGATACAAGAGCAATAGCAATACTGTCTGAGTTTTGGTCCAGAGAGATCTGATGAGCATCTGTCCACGGTTCACGTTTGTGCTTTATGACTTTGATCCTCCGAGCAGAGGACACAGAAAGGAGGAGTGTTGAACTGACCCGACCTCCTTTTTCAGCCTTTTGCCTGACTGTGTGATAGAGGGGAAGGGGAAGGAAAGTTGTATACGTGAATATACCAAACAATATACTGTTGCTGGTAAGTTAACTTCTTTACTTCTTTTCTCCCTCACATGCACACTCATATTGAAGGAAATTCCTAGCAGTGCATCCATAATTGCACAGTTTACTGGCAAGGCAGTCTAGGAGTCTCATTCTGGTATCAAGGTAAGAAAGGAATCCACAATGGACTCAGAGTGACCTTATTGCAGGAAAAGATTGTTAATGGCTACAGCGGCATGAATCTCCTCAACTTCTTAGCAGAAAGAATACTTACCAAAAAAAGCAGTCTTTAGAAAATGGTTCAGAAAGACAAGATAGGCATAGACCTGAAAAATTCTCACATGAAATATACCCAAATTTCAGTTCTATAGAGGAACAGGAGCTCTTGGAAAAAACTCCCATCCAAATTGTACGGGAGGAACCCAGAAGTGACTGGGTGGGAAAAAAGAATTACTTCCACCAGTACAAAATGAGCTGAAATTAAGGACAGTCAAAGCTCTTACTAAACTAACAGGTTTCTCACTTCTGATTTTCCAATCATCACAAATCAAAGAGAATGAAGCCTTCTTAGCTGAGAGGGACCTACTTAAACATTGGAAATTTGGCCTACTTATCAGAGATAGTATCTCCTGTAATTAATTAGATGGTCTTTCCAGAAGGAAGAACAAGTCTGTGTCTTGTGTGAACAGGTCAAGGATGAAAGTTAGAGTTGGATATCCACACCCATGATGAAGGATGTCGTGGTTTAACCCCAGCCAGCAACTAAGCACCACACAGCCACTCATTCACTCCCCCCGCACCCAGTGGGATGGGGGAGAAAATTGGGAAAAGAGGTAAAACTTGTGGGTTGAGATAATAACAGTTTAATAGAACAGAAAAGAAGAAACTATAATGATAATGATAACACTAATAAAATGACAGCAGTAATGATAAAAGGATTGGAATGTACAAATGATGCGCAGTGCAATTGCTCACCACCCGCCGATTGACGCCCAGTTAGTCCCCGAATGGCGATTCCCCCAAGCCCCCTCCTCCCCCCAGTTTATATACTGGGCATAACATCACATGGTATGGAATACCCCTTTGGCCAGTTTGGGTCAGCTGTCCTGGCTGTGTCCCCTCCCAACTCCTTGTGCCCATCCAGCCTTCTCTCTAGCTGGGCATGAGAGGCTGAAAAATCCTTGACTTTAGACTAAACACTACTTAGCAACAACTGAAAACATCAGTGTGTTATCAACTTTCTTCTCATACTGAATCCAAAGCATAACACTCTACCAGCTGCTAGGAGGAAAATTAACTCTATCCCAGCTGAAACCAGGACAAGGATGTCCTGGGATTAGGCACTTCCATGGTGCCAGCCCGTCATACTTTCTCTGAGAATCCCTAAAAAAATGGAAATGAAAGGAAAGTATAAATCAGGGAATTTAATCAGAGAAGGAATCAATAATAGAGATTCCAAGGCCTGACTACAGTTGAAGCAGGGCAGGGGACACTTTCTACTGATCTCTGAGACAAAAAAGATCAGCTTCTGGAAGGCTCAGGTCATAAGATTAAATTACAGAACGTTGTCCTAAATCACCCACTCACAGTTCACAGGCCTAAAATAGGTCAACTTGTCTGATAGTGTATTCAGAGCTTCTAGGAATTCCAATCTTACACCGGATATACCAATCTGAAAGATTAATCAGCTCCCAATACAGAAGAAAGAATTTCCTATCCCCTTGTTTATGTATCACATTGTGGCAGTGCCATGTGCAAGCTCCTGTATCTTTTGATTTGGTAAAGAAATATTTGGCATATACTTTGAACAGGATATTTGTATAGAGATGAGTCTACCACGAATACCAGAGAGTCTTTCCTGCAAGGCTTAGTGGCATCTCCAGGGAAGGAAAGAGACATGGGCAGGAATTTGGAATAAAAGAGCATCCGTTTAGAGCCACTGAATGGGATGTGCTGCCGTTATGGAAAATTTAAATATTACAGGCAAAATTATGGTCTAAATAGTCTTAAAGTGCTTTTCAGTGCCACAAGCAAACAAAAATCAAGTTTATAATGTCTGCAGATTCTGACAGGAGAGGTCATTAAATGACACCAAGTAGTCTAGCACAACCTGACAGAAATTTGAAGAGCTGTTGGAAGCTGCCTCATTTTTAGAAATTATGAGGAATGTAATTTTTATGAACTTTTACAAGATTTTTGCAGAGCAACTCTAGTCAACTCTACTCAATAGAGTAGAGGAAATGCAAATTAAAACTTAATACCTGTTCAAGAGAGCTACCTTTCCACACCTAACCATCATAGTGAGGATAAAAAGGCACTTCAGTCCACCCAAGAATGGGAAACTGCCACTGAGGACACTTGGAGTCACGAGGAGTCCAAACTGCAGGATTGTATAGTGGAATTGGTCACAATCAATTTTAAATAAAAGATATTTCCCATAGATAAATCGCACTACAGAAAAAAAGGATCTTACAAACCGAGAGATACAAACCAGTCCTGTTGATATAAACATAAAATAGCATTGTATTTTATCATTTGAACTATGCAGCAAAACAGCTGATTTCTTGGCCACTGACACCCAAAGCTGAAAGAAAATGGGAACGGTTCTGTACAATAATGGGACTGGGAGGAGACACTTAAATGGATGTTTTAACCAATGCCAGTGATGTCCAGTACAAATATATGCAACAAAAGTAGAGTCCCCCTATTTTAAACATAACTTTGATGAAATCTTAGTGAATTATATCATTTCTCCCTGTTTCTGAAAAAAAAAGTATGACGGTCTCTTAGTATATTAGGCATATAGCAGTATTTTGTCCTTCAAATATTGTTGGTAGCTTGGCTATGCACAGAAACACAAGAGAATCTTATTCTGCAGTGTGCTTCCTTGTGCAACCAAACTGCCAGCAAAGCCTGTAGCACAGAACAATACAGAACAGTATTTTCCTGGAAAGGTGAGACAGAACCCTGACCCCATTTACTAAAGAGCAACATTACAGACATATGAGCTCTCCTTGATACAGCACAACTCTTTAGATTGTGAGCTTTGTAATTAATGAGACAAGCTATCATTCATATAACCTAGGGGAACGTCCATTTAATATTATAATTCCCTGAAAACCTCCAATGTTAACATTTCTGGCATCAATAACTAGAAACTGGAAGTATTCATACCTCTTTTTTTTGGACTCAGATGAGTGCTGTGACAGCACCCTCAGCCTTGGCATTAAGAATGACTATGGTAAACCCAGGATTCTTACAGTTTTTCTCCAGTATCCTCTACATGCTGAACAACTCAGAGTATCTGATAAGAGACGATGACATCACTGTCCTGACCACCATGCACATTGGAAATATGTTCCTAAAGACTGCTGATTTCTTCTTCCCAGACTGTGAAGAGTTCACAAAAGTGGTATCACTACTTGGTTCCAATTAAAGTGATCTAGCAGAGAGAAAAGGCTGAAGCTTTTACAGTTCTGCCTTCTCTTCTGATGAAGCCCTAAAAAGTACATAATGGGTACAAACTAAACAACCTATAAAAAACTAATACTGTGTATTAGAAATAAACTAAATACAACACAAGAAAAAGGAAGAAAGAAATCAGAAATTCAAATGATTTGAACTGAGCTCCTACTAGTTCAGTCCTGTAATTACAAGGATTAAAAGAACATGAAGACATGTTTGCTGTACATGGTGGATGTAATGAATTACAGACTGCTGGTCAAAGACTTCTGATTTCAGCTGCATGGACATATGTGTGCAGAAGTCAAGCATGGAGCAAAATTTAGGAAGAGTAATATTTTCAAGTGCTTAATGGATGAGACAATAGAGTAGAAGTCAAGCCCTCATAGACAGGATTGGGTGTTGTCTGTGTAAAGAGAAAAAAAGAATG
Source organism: Haliaeetus leucocephalus (assembly GCF_000737465.1). Lineage (NCBI taxonomy): Eukaryota > Metazoa > Chordata > Aves > Accipitriformes > Accipitridae > Haliaeetus > Haliaeetus leucocephalus. The sequence goes on from NW_010972587.1 coordinate 15,009,825, forward strand.
AAAAAGGATGCTAATAAGAGAAGAATAATGAAACAAAAGAAGGGAAGGTCCTACTCAGCTACACAGAGTACTGGTCAACCACAAGATTACAAATAATAATAACTAAAGCTAGTTATAGTATGAAAGTCATATTCTTTTGTTATTCTTTGTTTACACTTTCTAGTGATGTGAATTAAAAGAAGTGTACAGTTCTAAACTTAGACCCCAACCCATGGATCTCAAATGAAATATAAAAGAAGAACAATAATCTATATACATAAAATCCACAGTTAGAAATTACATATCTCTTGGCACACTGTATAATGTAGCCTTATTTTAAATGAAAATGATTTAAAATATAGTTATTGCTATAAGCAAAGAAAGCCATCTACAAACACAGGATAAAATAATCTTCTCAATGCTACATACTGTGGAGAGTTTTGTAAATAAGAAGTATATGCATATTGTATGATTATTCACTTCTTCCCAAGGCCATTTCCCTGCTTTGGAAATCATTTTCATACTTAGACATTGAGCTACATGAAGCAGAACACATATTGGTAACATATCTGAGGAAAAAAGTTTCATATTATCCAAAAGACAATATGTGGATTTTATTTTTATAAAGGTGCCCACTTAAAGTCTTACTATACTGAACTCAGTCTAAGCTTTGAATGAATAAGATATTATACAAAAGTCAACATAGTTACTATACAAATCATCATCAATATTTCAGCACTGTAAAGACAGCAATATAAAATTATTTTTTACTACAACATTTGGTACTATCCTATTAAACATAAATTATGCATAAAATATTTTGAAGTTGAATGAGTGAAGTTGCTTTGTCAATAATTCAGGCAATACAAGAACAGCAATTCCCCACATATCAGTGCTCCCAACAGCACTTGGTTCTATTTTTATTGGTTCTATTGCTATTTCTTTTTTCTTGTAGTTAAGGTGAAAACATAAAATGAGGTAAGTTATAGCTGTGTAATACATAAATAAAATAGTGATTTTTTTCCTGCTAATTCTTTTTATGTGAAGGGATAAAGTTTATTTAAATAAAGCTACATTTCCAGGATAAAAGAAAACAAAATAAAAAGATTTTACAAATTTAAGTCCAGACCATCAGCATAGTTACTTCCCAATTGTTACTGAGAGAAAAAAATTATTTGTTTAACTTCCAAAACTAAGGGACTGGAGTATCTTTCATAAGAGTAGAGGCTGAGACTGCCTGGGACTGTTTAGGCTGGAGAAAGCTTGGGGAGGACCTTATTGATAAGCATTGATGGATGTAAAGAAGACAAAGCCAGACTCTTCTAAATGGTGCCCAGTGGCAGGACAAGAGGCAATAGGCACAAACTTCAACACATGAAATTTCATCTGAAAATAAGAAAACACTTTTTACTGTAAGGGTGGTTAAACACTTGAGTGGGATGTCCCAAGACGTTGTGAAGTGTCCACCCCTGGAAATACTCAAAACCTGACTGGACATGGCCCTGGGAAACCTGTTCTAGCTGACCTCTGCAGATGATCTCCAGAGGTGCCTTCCAACATCAACTGTTCTGTGATTCTGTAAATTAATTTTACATGAAGAGGTATTTATCGGTTTTTTACTAAGAGGTCCACCTCTTGATGTCAGCCATAAAAGTACACATAATAGAAAATGCATCTGTAATCTTTGTTCTTCAGATCCAGAGAATTCAAATTCTCATCTTCAACTATACCGAACTTAATCTAAAAAATAAAGCTAGACACCAGTAAGCAGATTACATCAAGATTAACTCTCATATTGTAATGATGGACTAAATACACCCAGTCATTTGAAACCAAGGAGGTTTTTTCCCTTCTAACACATGGAAGGCAGGTGTACCACGTGTCCCATCCTACATACACTTTCTCTGAAACTTGGAGCTAGGACACATGATGCATTAGTAACATCTAGGCTGCTTTTGGCTGTCCTAGAGAGAAATGTGGGAGATGATACATTGAACTGCATTCAGTACTGCCATAAAGTCCTCCCATTAATCGCCGGGATAAGAATTACGAGACTGGTCAAGAATTGGTCAAATGACTTGTACCAAAAGTAAGACCACAATAACTTACAATATCCAAGCAAACTTGCAAATGTGCTTATTTCTTTTCTCCTGAAAATCTAAATATCTTGTGGTCCAGATAGTAAGCCAATTTCAACAATTTCATCTTTTCAGAGTGTCTCTGACAATGTAGGTAATAGGCTGACTGGGAGAACAGAAGCTCAGCCCCACTAAAAGATAACTCTCTAATTTTCAGAGGCTGAAGGAACTTCTAGGTACCAGAACTGTTCCACTATGAAATTATTTGTAGACAATGCCACCTTTAACAATGACAGACTTTGCAGTAGAAAACAAAGGGAACATGCAATCATCTCTATCAACTCTTAATGAAGAAAGTAACAGATGAGGAAAGTTCCTAAATTAAAGCACCTTAAATTAGTCAATGAGAAAAAAAGACTATCAAAAGACAGTTACAGAGGAGAACAGCACTCTTGTCCAAGAGTCTCACTGCTTACGAAGCTAAGTAACAGTAGCAAGTAGCGGACATGATTGATCATGATGAATCCTATGCATGAGCATGAGCACCAAAAGAACTTGGCAGCTGTAGATACTGTAGCCAGAAAAGACACAATGCTTATGGTCAGAAAGCACATTTTGGAAATAACACGCACAGAATGTAACCGTGAAGACTCATAGAATATATGAAATGGACCTTTGCGATCCTCTGATTCAACCACTTTCTTTGAGATGGGAAAACTTCAAAGTTGGAGCTAATTTTGAGGTTAGATCAGTTTGCTTGGGATATCATGCAGTCAAGTTTTAAATATCTTCAGTCATGGAGATTTCACCATTTCTCTTGCCAATCTTTTCCAGTGCTTGATTACCCTCACTGTGATTTTTATCACTAATACCTCATCAAAATTTTCCTTGTTGCAGTTTGTATCTGACCCCCTCTTCCCTTTGCTGTGCACACCTGATATGAGTCTGGCTCTTCTCAGCACCAAATGAAGCAGTCGAGGACACTTTAATGAGAACCTGTTCAGTCTTCTTTTCTTCAGATGGAACAAACAGCTTTTTCAACTTTTTGTATCTGAGTGCTCCAACCTCCTAAAGCTCTTCATGTCTCTCTCTGCTGGATTCTCTCCAGTTTGTTCATGTCTTCTATTGTGGAGTCCAAAACCGTACACCTCTCTGAATAGAGGTGAATACATACTTCCCTCAACTTGCTGGCCATGTATACTGTTGGCCTTCTCTGCTGTGAGGGCACACTGCTGACTCATGTTCTCATCACAGATGGCAGTCAGGTTAGCCAAGTACAATTTAGTCTTGGTAAATCCATCTTGTCCTTCATGTACTTGGACACAGCCTCCTGAAGAAAATACAGATACCCTGATGGGGCTGAAGATATTAAAACAACTGAAGATGATTCAAGAAAGGAATAATCATTTTACATTCTTAATTCTATACATGGTTTAATAGAAGTCCATGACCATAATGATTGGTTTTCAAATCTTGATCTTACTTCCTTATTGACAGACTGAAGCCTAGATACTGTCCTTCAATTCACTGTTGGAAAGCCCTTTTATTTTCCTAAATCTCTTCTAAAAAGAAGGGCATACCAAATTGTAAGCAAAAATTATCTGGCTGAAGCTGAAAGGCTTCTATGTTCTGTGCTTTGTATTCAGGTTCCCATGACCTGAAATTCTTTTTCATTCATTTTAAAGTGCTGTTTTGCTTTTCCTAAGGCCTAGAATTGTGAAAAGGACAGTACATATGAGATAGGTAACACATATATTTTAGATATCTGCCTCCCCAGGATGAACCCTGAGTTAAATACATATGTTACCCACACATATTTTGCATTGCCAGAATTAGGCATCTCAGCTAACGCTTCAGCAGAGAATCATCTAAAATGAGAATACACAATATGCAGTTCCTTTAAAACTAGTCAAGAGGAAACACTGAAGACATGCGTGTTTCTGAAAACCCCTCTTATTTCAAGGATGAGGCATCTCAAGACTAAAGAAAAATGTCCTCCATTTAACACCGATAGTTCAGAGGGTCTTTCATGCTTATAAGCAACCATCTTCTCTTCCCAAAGAATTGAGAAAAGCTGACTTCTTTCTTTCCCAGGTGCTCAGTGATGGTGGCAAATCTTTAAAAAGGGAGATTAGAGCATTCACCTGGGAAATATCCTAGCCTCCAATCCCTTATCTAGCGAAAGGCTCTATGTTTTACCTTTGGGAAATTCTAGATAAAACACAGAAACAATCACAAGAATAATATATCAGTTGACACTGGCTTTGCAACAGAACATTTCAAGGATAAAGAAGAGCAAGGATTTTCTCTCAGTAACTATGACTAATCTCTATGAGAAAGCCTACATGGAATCTCTGAATATAGGCTAGTATCTTGCAGAAGATGCTGCAAATGGCTTGTTTTTAATGACAGGTAGTTTCAGGAAAATCAGTTAAATAAAAATAACAAATAAATAGTTTGTGGTAAGATATCTATTTTAAAAAAAAAAGCAAAATCTATGGAGTAACACTAAAGGAAAATTAGAACATCTCAATTCTGTCTGTAGTAGCTGTGAGAAGTTATTCCTGAAATGCACCATACTTTCATGATTGACACATTTCTTGGATTTAAGGCTGATAGATTACTACATATCAGAATGGATAAAATAATTATCCTACACTCCATATGATCTGAAATGTTTCCAGACCCAAATTACAATTAATTCCAGGTTCTGCTACTGATGGCCCTCCTTGCAGGAAAGGATGCACATCCCTCAGAGCCAGCTCAGAAGGGAAGAGAGGAGAACAGTCAAAGGATCCAGAATACTTCAGCATTAGGTGGTTGCTTGCCAAGTGAGTAGAAAAAGCAAATGCAGGTGAACTTCATGTAGTTGTGTAGATTTTATCTGGGAAAAGAGCAGTAGGCATCTCTCAGAAGGAAAGAAGATTCAGAGAAGAATAAGATTATGCTGTGAGAGCATATGAGAGAAAGCTGGGAAAAGGTATGGGAATTGTATTAACTTAGAATTCTAAGGGCTAAGACACCTGTCTTATAGGATTAAAGGGTTAAAGCAGCAGATATTCTCATTGCTGTCAGCCTGGTCTGTCAGAGTTCAAATTTACCAATTATCCTGAAGCCAGCTGTCCCTACTATTCCGTTCTAAATTTAATAGTCTTGAGAAAATGTTATCTTTCTAAATTAAAATGATTTGCAAAAGACAGGGTAAACCACTGCCAAGTAAGATATCCACTTAGCCACACACATACACGCTCTTTCACTCTCACTGAACACATTCTCCCTGCTTTTACAATCTCATACTGTATGCTTGTTCCTGAAGAGCATCCACAGTTTTAACGAAGACATTTCAGTACGTTCATACTTTCCACCTTTACTCCCTTCCTCCTACTTTATTTGTCCCCATGATAAACCAATTTTGATAGAAGCTTCCATTTTCCATTATGCATATACTTAATTCTATGACTTTGCATGCCTACAGAAGTATGAAATTTGTTCAGATTTAATTAAATTCTTGCTTTCTTGGTTTATCATGAATTCTGCAATTGCCCATCAACTAATACATTTTTAATTCTGTGCTCATAAACTAATGGACAGTCTTACATTTTCGTCTTTAAAACTGACTAAAATTGAAGTTCAGTTGAAAACACTGCCATCAAAAATGTGATTTTAGGGCAAAAGATCAAGATAAATAGAGAATAATTTGATAATAACTTGGTATGATACTATATTAATGACAAAAACTAGAAGACAAACATTAACAATAACTATTATCCTTATAGGAACTACTCAAATCATATTAAGATGTATTCCTAAACAAAAATATTTGAATAGTTGATCTATCTATTAATAAGAAATCAATGACAATTTCAAACTGTCTTCTGATTTTTGTTCAATTTTAAGCCTGACAAAGAATGAGAGCTTTGTTTTACTTTGACCACAACTGCCACAAAATCACTTTAAAAGGCAAACTACATGCATGGAAGATTTTTGGGGATGGGTAATGCTAGGTCTGTTTAAATTAAATCTTAATGTATTTGATTAATCTGCTATCAGTCAACTGCATGATGTTTCACTGACATTACTCCTTGTCATTTGTAATTCACTGTCTATTATGCTTTCCAGGAATTTTCAGTAATGTACTTCACTAACCATATTCATAAATACCTGAATAGGAAATAATCTAATATACCTGCAATGGAATAATGTCATACAAAACTAACACATGATGTGCCCATTCCAACTGTTTAAATACAAAACTCTTCTCAGAATGTCAGTGCAATACTCTGAAGATTTGCTTAAGACCCTGTTGTCATCAGTAGACTTGGCAATGTACTGAAAGTGAAACTTGTATCTCTTGAAGTTCATAGGCTCATTCTGGTTCTCAGATTCAGGCTCAAACACCACCAGCTGAAGGTCATTTTGTAACTTCATTGCAAATCGCATCTTCAAGTGGAAGGACAGAAAGGACAGTTGTCACAGATCCAGTAAAAACATAAGGATCTTTTCCAAAACATGGGCACCTGGTTGTCAACTGTAAGTTATAAATAAATATGTTAGGTACTGCCTATAGTCACTAACTTTCACTATAGTGAAAGTCAGCTTATGATTACATTTGATACAGCTTCTGGAAATGAAATGGCTAACCTGTAGATGCAGGGCATAATTTCATCAAGTGAAAGTAGCACGGATTAGATCAGCTGTCTACTATTATGAGAAAATTGTCACCAATCTGAGGATCTGCTTTAACCTCAAATTATTTAAAAAATTATTGAAAAGATGTCACAACTTACTGCAAGTGATAATATGCTAGTCTTAATACACCATTTAAGTAAAAAAATGTTCATTACTTGAGATGTCAAGAATAGATCCTGGTTTATTGTGCTAGACCAGCTACATGGCTAAATAACAGATTTTGCCCAACTACCTGCAGGTACTGCCAGATATTAATTCCTCTGGGTGTTTCAACACAAAATGAACGAGGCACCAGGATATGTCCCAGGCACCAACTGTATAAGTGACACTATTTTTATTACAGACATCAAAGAAGAGGAAAACAAATACCAAGATGCAACAACTCCTACAGGGCAGTTGGGAAAGACGTGAAATTAGAAAAGCTAAAGTTGAAAGGAACTGAATACCAAAATGCAGACATCTGAGGAACTCTACACAGACTCAAAAATACAAGAACCACTTGCCCATACTAAAATATGTGAAAAGAAATCACAATTCTGGCACACCCTCCTTTTGTAGCCTTGAGAAAAATACAGTATAAAATGTTGGGGGTTTTTCTATGACTTTTGTTTGCCTATGTTTTTGTACTGTAAACTGTTTGGGATTAGGAGTATTCTTACTATATGTTGCTAGAGAATTTAAGTACCCTGAGCTTTCCTGAGATCTCTCAATTCTTGTGACAGTATAAACAGAAGTATCTGTATAGAGTAGTTATCGAAAGTATCTGATACCAACTTCTGCATACTCAGTATTCTTTATATACTCTGTCTTTCTAATTTTATTTGTATTCTTACAAATATTCTTTAATTATCAAACTGTTTTATTGAGCTCAACCCATTCCCGCAGATTATCAAGGTTTTACTAGTCTAATTCTGTCCTATAAAGTATTTTGTAATCATTTCCAGTTTTTCAGCATCTGCAATTTGACTAATGCCATTTTGGTTTCTTCCTCCAAAATGAAAATACTCAGCAGAATCAAGCTTCAGCATGTCCCCAAGTGATAACTTATTTCAAGACACTGAACAAAGGAAAGAAACAGGTTGGATGAACATGACAGCTTTCATACCAGACTTTCTTGAGGTTAGCTTGGGAGTCAGCCACATTTAAATGCATCTTCCTCTTTTATTTACTGTTAGAGTAACCCTCTAGTTACTAACCTTAAAATTTGGTAGAATAAGCTATTGTTTATAGTCTCTATTTTTAAAGTCTCCTATCTAGTAAAACTTTAATCCATTACAACATTCATATTCAAGCTAATGCAATATTTTTTTTCATAATTAAGGTTTTAAGAATCACAGTATCATTTGGTTTACTTAAATCCAATTATATATTTAAAATAAAAATGTTGCATATTCTGTCCTCCTTTCATTATCTAATTCTATAATTCTATTTTAAAATGGAAGTGAGTTTTTCATGAATTATGATTCATGAATCATTAATGCTTTCTGCCCAGGTTCTAGATAATTAATGATTTTTTCCTTCATAATCAAAGTAAAATGATAGTAAAATATTATATTAGACTTATAGAAAGCAATATTTATCATCATATTTTTCCTTTTTGAAAACCATACTGTGGGATGATTTCAGTTCTTCACAAATTTCTTTAAAAAAGAATTCTCAGATGTGGAGAACATTTTCAAGCTCATATCCTTAATAAAATAAAACATCCAGCCTATGTAACAAAAAAGTACTTAAGTATCATGCATTCTGAAAGTTGCTCTTTTTTTTGAGAAACTTTAAAAGGTCTCCTCCCATTACTTGTTAGTTAAATACTTTGAAAATGTATCTTTCATACTCAAGACTGATTTGTAAAAGTGTTCAATGTACTGGCATTCTGAAGCTAGTTCTCCACTTGGAATGTTACCAGTACAGCAGTACTAGTGTAAGACAAATTGCCTGTAACATGCATATATGCTGGATATTAGCAAAATAGTGTTTTTAATGGCACAAAGGAATTCTCCCATTCACTCTCCAGAGTAAATAGTTAAACCAATTAAAATTAAATTCATTTACTGAGGGATTTAATTTTTCCTTTTATATATAGATATATATTTATATACACACAGACACATAAATAAATGTCCTTTCTTACCCTTTTAACCAGTACATTTTTAATCCACAAATTTTCATGCACTCTCGTGCATGATTTTTTGAAAAGTCTTAAATCTTAATATTATTTTAGGATTTCTCAAACTATTTCCATACTACTTGACTACAGTATTTCACTCTATACTATAATAATTAGATGGTCTTTTATAAACACTAAGTTCCTTGACTGTATTATTCCACTTTAATGTATTCTAAGAATCTGTTCATCCTACCATGCAGAGTTAAATAAATCATGGTCTCCTGTACCAACCATGCTAAAAAGTTACTGCCCATCAGTAAAAAACAGATTCAGGGATGCTCTTTCTCTTTTTTATGGATGATAAATTTAGCAAGTGCCCTAGCAACACTGCCTATTCTTAAGCATTACCTACACTTCCCAGTGTTAAATCACATTTTACTTTCCTTATGACTACAACTGCTTTATTTGAGTTGGAATTTCATGTCAGACATCTACCTCAGACTAAACAGTCCTAAGAAAGGAGATCTAGAGTCATAGGAGAAAATATGGGATTTCTGAGGGCAGGAAATATGAGTGAGCATATGAAGGGAAATTCACAGGAAATTAAAATAAAATTAAATAAGAAGACAGAAAAGAGGACCGAACTAGTACAGCCAAGACCAGAAATTTGGAGAGAGGGAGTTGAAAGAATTAAAATAGCTGAGTAAAAAGACTGGAAGCATCAGCCTCCAGGGTAAGACTAAGAGCTGTGAAAGGACACAAAGACTCACAAGATATTTGGAGTAAAAGCTAATGCTAAGAAGGCAGTTGGACAAAGCAGAATAGTTGAACTTCCACTGAGTGAGCAGAAACATTTGTTAGAAACTCTGCTAGAACACATTTTCCTAAACTGAATCCCATGGTAACTGAGCAAATGTCAGCAACACTTTCGGCAAAATAATAATCATAGAATCACAGAATGATTTGGGTTGGAAGGGACCATAAAGATCATCTAGTTCCAACCCCCCTGCCATGGGCAGGGACGCCTTCCACTAGACCAGGTTGCTCCAAGCCCCATCCAACCTGGCCTTGAACACCGCCAGGGATGGGGCAGCCACAACTTCTCTGGGCAACCTGTTCCACTGTCTCACCACCCTCACGGTAAAGAATTTCTTCTTATATCTAATCTAAATCTACCCTCTTTCAGTTTAAAGTCATTACCCCTCGTCCTATCACTACACTCCCTGATAAAGAGTCCCTCCCATCTTTCCTGTAGGCCCCCTTAAGCTACTAGAAGGCTGCTGTAAGGTCTCCCCGGAGCCTTCTCTTCTCCAGGCTGAACAACCCCAACTCTCTCAGCCTGTCCTCATAGGAGAGGTGCTCCAGCCCCCTGATCCTCTTGGTGGCCCTCCTCCAAACCTGCTCAAGCAGGCACATGTCTTTCTTATGTTGGGGTCCCCAGAGCTGAAGGCAGTACTGCAGGTGGGGTCTCACCAGAGTGGAGTAGAGCGGCAGAATCACCTCCCTCGACCTGCTGGTCATGCTTCTTGTGATGCAGCCCAGAATACTTTCTGGGCTGCAAGTGCACATTGCTGGCTCATACTCAGTTTTCATCTGCTAATACCCCCAAGTCCTTCTCTGCAGGGCTGCTCTCAACCCACTCATCGCCCAGCCTGTATTTGTGCTTGGGATTGCCCCGACCCATGTGCAGGATCTTGCACTTGGCCTTGTTGAACTTCAGGAGGCTCGCACGGGCCCACCTCTCAAGCCTGGACTCTCAAGTCCAGGTCCCTCTGGATGGCATCCCTTCCCTCCAGCGTGTCGACCGCACCACACAGCTTGGTGTTGTCGGCAAACTTGCTGAGGGTGAGCTCAATCCCACTGTCCATGTAGCCAACAAAGATGTTAAACAAACAGCACCGGTCCCAATACTTCAGCAGATGAAATTCATTGTACAAATATAAAACTTCACCATGGACAAGAACAGACTGATGATACCCATCTGAAAAGGGAACAGTTTTAAATCTTGTTCAGTGCCTAAACAAATCAAATGTATGAGTGATACATGCATAATTGTGTAGTTCTTGCTAAGTCTATAAAAATACAGTCATAATACTTTGAGAGGTTCAGTACTTCTTTGAAGTCCACACCACAGACAAAAGTGCAAGTCCACTTCAAACAGTGCTAACATTTCTGAAGCTACCATGGAAGCACTAACACATTTCTTATTCAAAAATGTCATCACACAAAAGTAATGGACTTGAGAAGTGTACTTTAGAAAGGATTCAATATAGTACAAGCAGAACACTCCCTTACTTGGCAACATATTGCCTTTAGAATCCAGTAAAGTGTTTGACTTCCACTTTTTGAGTTTTTGATAATCCACTTCTCTATGTGAAACTTAAACTAAAAATCATTCTGAAGTGGGTTGGGGTTTTTTTTGTTGTTGTTTCTACTTTTTTAAACAGGAAAGACTAGAATGTGAAACTCAAGACTGCTGGATTATGATGGGAAGATTAAAGTCCCCCTTTACCATGGTTCTCTTTTCCAAGAAAGTGTCCTGACCAATAATGTTTGTAAGTTTTGTTTTTAATTTTTTTAAACTATTTCAATATGTTTATGTAACTATATATAATCTTTGGACCAGGGAAAAAGTGTGTGTTGGGTAAACTAGTGGTTAGAAAACTCTCTTGGGATAATGACAGACTGGAGACTTGAACCTGCGTCTCCACATCAGAGGTGAGTGATATGGTTATCAGCTTAACTGCTGGTTTGGATTCTCTTACACTCCAAGTCATTTCTATGCTGAGAGACTTAGATCACTACAAGTATCATAAAAACTAGCACTGTTCAAGGGAAAAAGCTGGTATTTCTTCATTAAAGCTGGCTTAAAAAAAATTAAATATCTTTATCCACTTTAATGTTACTACCTGTTTCAGTAGGACTACCTGCCCTTCATGGCTATGTCACACATTCATGCACACCTACAGACATACAGACAAACACCTCTGCTTTCTTGAAAAAAGATGGGGGTGGGGGGAAAAGGATATGTACCTTCAATGTCCTCATATCATTTGAGGAATGTGTGTCTCTAGGGAAAGGAACTTGCTCTTTTCACTGAAGCATAGATCTATAAAATGGACACATAGCTACCTATCTGTGACTGCGCTCATCTCCAGAATTTTCAAGGTCTCCTCCATAGGCAAGACATCACTCAAATCTATTTGCAAAATTTGTTCAGCATGTTTTTATCCTACTTGCATTACTTTCTTTTATTACCAAGCCCTGTCTCATTAGCATTTAAGTAACATTCCTCAACAGAAAAGAATATGATGATAAAGTGAACAATTATTTACATTTAAGTTTTTAAGCTGCAGTGGAAAATACTGACCTATTGAGAAATTGATAGTCTAGCTCACTATTGATTAACAGTGAAACACATAAACACAACTTGATAGTGTTTCAAATGGAGAAGAGAATCTAATCATCAAAACTCTAACAGAATTTGAGATGTGTAATATTTAGCACAAATGGGAGAAGTAACACTCAGTTACACAGTATCATTTATATGATACTGTCTAGTTACAGAATACATTGCTGTTAGCCAAAAGACATTTTGTTCACTTGGAATGTGAATTAATATTTAGGTGTGCAAGTCTTCAGCTGTTATGCTAAAGATAAATGATCACAGCTTAAGCCTGAAAATCAATTTTAAGGGATGCATGGCAAAACTCTTTTTGGGTACAGTAATTGCTACTCAGAGCATATGCTTACTGACCAAAAAATCTGTTCAAAAATCAATCACTTCAATATGATGGAAAAAATCAGATACTGTATCACATACAGCCAACTTCAGCACAGCCACACAATACCAAATTAAGAGACAGATTACATTTCAAATGAGAAGATAAAGTCAGGCCATTATTTCCTTTTCTGATAATTTTTAAGGTGGGTCACAAATCACTAATCTTAGTCCAATGTGTTTGTTTACAGTTTTTTTCAGCACTTTCAAATCTAGCTAAAAACTCTTCACATGACACCTATCAAAACTAAACTGAAAACACTTTTAGAAAATAATTCTTCATAAATTAACCAAGAGCATTTTAAATACCAACTTTAAATGAAAACCAAATATTTTTATCATTCATATTATTGTCAAGTTCTGTATGCTTAGATGTGCAATAATGTGCCCTAATAGAGTTGCAAAGGGAAAGAGATTTGTCATTAAAACTATAGTGCATCTGCCTGTGATGATCCAAATGTGAGGCCGTGTGACTAAAATTGCATATGATTAAAAGAATGCACTAAGATAGGACAGCCCCCTTTGCTGCTCTGATAAATCAGCACTCATTTAAAATAGTTCCTGACAACTCCCTATGTGAGTGTCAATCCAACTACTTTGAAAGGTAGCATCTGCCTTTTAGTTACAGTGAAAATAAAGCAATCCTTTACAGAGTTTCATATGCTTTGTAGGAGGCTCATCTGATGCCCAGTAAGTGTGGTAGTGCAATAGTCTGAAATGAATCTTGTATACAGATTGCTTTCTATGGAGCTGAGAAAGGAAACCCCCAAAGACCCCAAAATAACTAAAGATACTTTTCAGGAATATAATGAATTGACAGTTTTACCAAGAGGTTCATTCTTCTCAGGAAGATCTCAGCTGTATTCTGGACTTTTCCAAGAATCCCAGAAGACTGTAGCAATGCATGCTGCATGACGGTTGCTGAAACTACTGACAATGCCACAGCATCTTGCAAGTCAAGTGAAACTTGGACAAAGACGTGTACTATGAGCTCACCTTCTGGAATAATTGTTCTTAATTCCTCTTTAGAGTTTATTGGGAACTTATCCAGAAATGGTGACATCTTGTGCCATTTAAGAAAGTCATATTTTCAAAGGAGATTTTGTTAATTAGCTACTATGAATTGAAGACTAGCCAAAGTAATATACTTCCTTCCAAAGAGGTCTAGACACTCTGGCTCCATCCTTTAAAGAGTAATCCTGAGGCCTGCTGTCTCATTCTCTCCTGAGTTTTTTTTAAACCCAGAATACATTTAAACAGAAATACCACAAAGGGACTCAGCTCCTTTCTTCTGCCTTTTTTCAGAGCTGGTGGTTTTGGCATTTTCCCAAGTAGCTAGACAGATTCATTCACATGTGCTCCAGGTCTGTTGGGCAAAGACCAGATGACGTCCAACAACTCATGTGTATCTTCTTGTCACTCTCTAAATAAATTTATTTGCCACTCCTTAGCTTTCATCAGTCTTTGAGGAAGGTTCTGAAAGTGGATCTCTACCTCTCTGTCCAGGAAGTTATCATGCCCCACTTCCCAAGTCAATCCTGTATCCCTGATCTTATCACTTTTGCCCAGCATTGTGTCTGTTCTTTCAAGCTTCCCAATGAATTCTGCCCTGATTATGTTCAATTTTTCCATGGCATTGTTAAATCTAGTGCCTTCTGCATTCTCCAAAAGCATTAACTTAGATCTTCAATTTTTTTATACTGGACTCCCTGGCCTTGGGGTGAGTATCTGCAGCAAGCTCCTCTTTTTCAAGGTTGGCATAAGGAACTTCAGGATTCTTCACTTCCTAACTTTTTCCCCCTTTTCAAGCTGGTGTCACAGTGAGAGAAAGGAAGGGGAGAAAAACAGTTATACTGGGAAATGGAGGGATAATGATGAGAAAAAATTCTATGAAAACAATATGTAGTTGCTGAAGGAAGGGAAAGAAAGCTCTGTTTGTCTCTTACCAACATCATAATTAGCTGATTCATTCCCTGGAGGTTGTCCACTGAAGTAGGTAGTCTAACAGAGAGGATGCTCCCTTGGCTGTTTAAAAAGCAGACATTTCTTAGCAACCTCACTTGCTTTTCTCAAAACTTATTTCCTGAGTCTGTGACCTATTACAACCAGATGAGCTATAAAGCAAGAGGAGGAGAAGCAACTGTTGCAAGTTTGTTTTGTGGCAAAAACTATTTATGCATTGGAAACACATCACAAGATTTCTGTTGCTGTTAATCCTTTTCCGACATTTATACCTACGTAACTCTTACACAGTTTTGGAGCACTTAAATTATTTCTGTGGCAAGAATACCTTGTCATAACTGGTGCTGAGGGTCTAGGTCTCGGAGTTCTTGTACACCCTCAGGCTTGATCAAAAGAGTGAAGAGACCATATGATTAAAGTCAGCTCCAAGTATGTTTTGAAAACTGACCACAAAAAGCCCACTTTTCCATTATACAATCCTCACAAACAGAAAAATTAAGAGATTGAGTATCTACCATTGTTAAAATAGTCACATCACAAACGGGCTCAATTTTGTTTAGCTATGAGATGAATATCTAGTATTTTCTGAGAAACAGTACTAAAAAATTCAACCAAATAAAACTTACTCCTAAACACTAACTGAAGAAGTCACTGGTCTAGTTTGAGTCAGTGAGCAACAGAAGCCAAAGATTCTTTTTCTGATTGTAGGAGACACATTCAACAAGGGAAAATACAGGATTAAAAGAAAACATTCTTATTTCAGCATGGCTGAGTCTTTTTTTCACAAGTTAACACTTTAGAAGTATTTCTGAAATCTAACAATTTTTTGTTTTGATGCTGAGAGCCCTTTAATTATATAAATTCCCAGATCTTTCAGCAAAAAATTTACTTGTTTTAAACTATTATCTTTATTTAAAAAATATATTTAAATATATTTTTTAAAAAAAGAACAAAAGATTGCAGTATTTTCAAATCTAGTGCAACATACTTCCATCTTAATATGAAGATTTTGGCGCTCTGCACACTTGGAGTGGAGAAGCAAATATCCCAAAATAAACTACTATCCCCTGGGGCAACTCATTAAGCAGTGGCTTGTTAGATGTAGAAGCAGGTGTAAAATACACATACAGATCACTTGACCAAACATCTGCAACTTTAACCCTATGAAACATTTGCCACTTCAGTCCTTGAACTGAAGAAAACATTAAGGTGTGTGCTTTTTAAGTACATGCTTCCATCTCTTCAAAGTAAATTTGCCTGTCAAGCAGTGTATTTTTTAAAATAATAGACATATGTGATCTAGATCATAATGAGTGGTGAGTACAGGAACCCTAACCTGTGAGGTTCTGGATCTCGCTGCATTTCTCATGATTCCACTCCCTCTTTCTCAATAGCCCACCTCTAAACCCAGCTGATGCCCAAGCCTGAACCTGCTCCCCAAGATCAGTTTCTTGGGATTTATAAGAAATCAGACAATGGCATCATACTGAGTATGTCCCATTGTTTCTCCAGGATTTTCTGCAAAATCTGCATCTGGATCCAAATCCTCTTTCTTGGTTGCATTTCTGATAATCTTCACCATAATTCAAGAAGTGCGCAAAACCAGTTATCACAATAATGTCACAATCAAGTACTAACATTTTTAGACGGTTATAGGCAGCTCCAAATCAACGACATATATTCTTCTTCAGATCACACGGGATGGGTATGCCTTCAAACACTGGCATTATGTCAAAATTCTTGGGCCTGCAAGTGTCTAATGAACTTTTCATTTCACCTTTCCTTCATCTATTCTTGCCTGAATGACAGAGACATGGAGGCTGAATGAAGTATCTCTCTTTTTTGGTTAAGCAGTACCAACGTGGTAACAGTCACCAGGACTGGCTTCATCTACTGTAAAGCTTACTCCTGAAGTAATTCATTAACTCTAATTTGTCAATTTAAGTGGGGAAATGATACATATCCCATTTGTGCTTCAAACTATCTTTCTAGGGCATGATATATAGGAGGAAACATTTCATCACTGGGGAGTGACCGTGCTCTTTCTGCAATAACTGTTTCCCACAAAAGAAGAAAGGAAAGTAACATCCTTCCCCTACATGCAGCTGTTTCATTTCCATCTTCACAAATTACTTTCAACAATTAAAGTTTGATTTTCCTTGCCTCACCTTTGCTGCTTCAGGTAATATAATGGGAATCTTGTTCAAATGTATATCATTACTTGCCAAAAAGAAAAAAAGCAAAAAGAAAAAAGAAAAAAATTTTCCTCCAGCACCTCTAATTCCACATCATTTTTTTATAAGGATATTAGATACACATGAGGAGTTGTATTTTTTGTAAATTAATAGAGGCATCTGCAAATTCATTATGTTCTGTTCGCCACCACACAGGTAGTCTATACCTATATTCTCAAAAAAAATATATTTTTCTGTTGAAAAATATTTGTTTTTCTGTGGAAATATATATAAAAATATATACAGAAAAGTGTATTAAAGTATTGAGGTTTCAAAGGCAAGGATTGAAGTGCTGGTGCTAAGTCATCCTGCTTACACATATGTATTAGCTTTAATAATTACATGATTCCACATTATTTTTCCCTGTGCAATGAACGCTGATCTTGGAACAGTTGAAGGCCTATCCCCTATAACGAGGATGACTGAATAAGAACTCTCTTCTTTTTGAAAAATCAAAGGTATTAAAAGGTGCGTTGGTACTTACCAAATCAATTAAACAAGAACAGTAACAGCAGCTTAATGCTGCACCACAGAACTGGATTCTATCCGTGTCTGCACTCCAGAAACAAATCTCTGAACATCTGAAAAGATCTTGATACATTTCAACACATAAAATGCTAGTTAATTTATAGAGAATGTTCTTCACATAATACTTCATAAAGATGTGAAACCCTTGCTGTGAGATGCTATGAATGCTAAAAATTTGCATTGCTTCAAAGACCAATTGAACAAATGCATGGAAGAAAAATCCACTGGAGCTATTAAATACAAAGACAATACATCTGCTTCAGAAAGCTGCTGTAAATTGTTGGAAGCTGTGAGAGTACACTGGAGGAAATATTACTTACTATATGCTTGCTTTGCTACTATATTCTTCTAAGACCAGCCTCTTAACTCCCAGTCACTACTGGAGAAGAGTACTTGGCTAGATGGACCTTCATTCTGACCAAGAAGAGCCATTCCTTTGTTTTTACACTAGCTGTATTAATACTGTGAAAAGTGAGCTCCTTGTAGTCACCAGTTAGAAACACCAAGTCAGTGGATACTTCTCACCATAATGTAATTGTGCTTCAGTTAGCATTTGTGAACTGCAGATATTAACACCCCTACTCGGTCATGGTAGTACTGTGACAGTAAACTCATTAATGTTGTGAAGCAGTCTGATACCATAGTGACAAACACCCCACAAAAGCCCAGGAGAAAAATTAATCATTCTTTTTCTAGAGAATAGTTTGAATTGTGCGCAGTAAATAAGGCTCGGGGCTAAACATTGAATAGTAAGGATAAAAAATATTTAATAACTGCTTATTCAATGAGCACTGTCTATCCTGGGCTGCAACTGAGGTAAGAACCTTGTGAAAGAAAAGACTACAGGACTGTGTCATTAAAAAAAAATACAATGTCTACATTCAGGCAGCTAAATAAAAACTGCACCAGCAACCTTATTTTTACCACTAACAAAAAAGCAAACTAGAACTCCTGAAATTTCCACCATGTGGTGTCATCTTGGCAAAACTTTACCAGATGATTTAGGATCTCTATATCCATCACAACAACCTCTTCCATTGAAACTAATGGAACGACTGATGGCACTTTATTAGCCACTGCCTATTTTAGCACTAAAAGAAAATAAGACAGTTTGCAAATGCATTTCACAAATATTTGTTATAACAAGGAAATATGAAAATGTCAGGCTCTGAATGAAAACTGTGTTTCAGTGGATATACATTTTCTCTTTATTCTGCTGAATGTAACTCCTTTCACCCTGTTCTTTTTATCTTGTCTCCTAAACTTGCTTCTTCCACTCCTCACTAGTGCTAACCTCCATGGCCAGCCAGTCTCATTTCTTACTCCCAGTCTCAATTCTTATACCCATTTCCTTTACTAACCATTTCTAGTACTCGAGCCGTTTCAGATTTTTATATACAGCCTGCTTGCCGAAACACTCCAAATACTCCTATTCAGGTCTCTCTCCCTTCACCTGTCTTCTAGCCACATCTCCTCACCCAGAACACATGCCTATGCCATTCTTTTAGAGGCTTCATTTTCTGCTTATGTCATGATTCCTATCCTTCTGAAATCAAGACTTACATAGTCTACATGAAAGTAAAAATAGAGGGGATAGATTTAACTATTGTGACAGGCAAACAACAGATTTGTAACACATACATATACTATATAACATATGCTTTATTTCTACATTTGGTATATTTGGTTCTCTGAAACGTTACTTGTGCACATTATGTGAGAAGATCCCTGGCAGATCATTAGACCACTTGGTTATGCAAGATACTGCTCTGCAATAAATGTGCACAAAACAGGAAGCAGAGTGATTGCAAATTACTTACAAGCATAATCTGACAAATTAGCTATACAGATGACAAGGAGGATATGGAAGTGGATAAATAATTACTCGAGAAAATTGAAAACTAAAAATAAGTGTAAATTACATTTTTTAGGAAACCTTATCAATGACTTAATTGAGATTCTGGGGTCAAACTGCTAATATTAATATGTTGGGGGCTTTAATCTGCAAAAATAACCTAGACACACAGATTCACTACTCATATCTAGTATATCTATAAATAGAAAACATCAATAAATAGAAAACAATGACCCTGACAAGTCAGCAAGTAAACATGGAAGACATTAAACTCACAGTTAACTCTCAGAACTACCAGTAACAAACACCCTAGAAAGTTACATCAGAAAAGTTTGAAATTCCGGCAATATGCAGAGGGAAAATACCTATTCCAGAAGATATTCCAAATTCTAATTTATAAAGCTCTTTTTTTTTTTTTTTTTTTTTTTTTCCTTCCCTAAAAGGCATCTATTTCCTGGACACTTCTCACACTGTGACAACATGAATACTTTACAACTTAACCTATTCCAGCACTTGTCTGGGCTATGAAGGGTTAGGAAAAAACCCACACACCAATCACACCATTCTTACAAGAGAAAGAAATTACTAATGTGTAAACTCAAAGAATAAATGTGATACTGATGTTTTTGTAATGACTAATATGACAGAAAAAGAAGAAAACCACAAAAAATTGTCCAACCTGACATAAAAGCCAGTAGCAGTGCAAGAGGTTATTCAGTCCCAGCTGCAGGACTTCACAATGGCTTCGGCTGAATTTCAAGCGGCTCCAAGCAGCCCATTTCTCAACCCTGTCCAGGTCCCTCCTCATAGCAATTCTTCTTATGAACTGTTTCTCCTCAGTTTGGTAGCATCTAGAAACCTGCTGTACTTGACATATTGCAATCAATACTGGCCTTTGAATCCTGAGGAAACCC
Organism: Haliaeetus leucocephalus; assembly: GCF_000737465.1. Classification (NCBI taxonomy): domain Eukaryota; kingdom Metazoa; phylum Chordata; class Aves; order Accipitriformes; family Accipitridae; genus Haliaeetus; species Haliaeetus leucocephalus. The sequence goes on from NW_010972587.1 coordinate 15,029,952, forward strand.
TCTAGTAGACACCAACAGTTGGAGTTTTTACTGTTGATCACAACCCTCAGAGCCATGCAGTCCAGCCAAGTTTCCACCGATCTCATCATCCTCTCAGTCCATAGCTCACTATTTTGACTGAAAGAGACTGCTCTAAAGTAAAGTTGAACAGCATTCACAGTTCTCCTCTTGTCCACAGAGGCAGTTACCTCATTGTAGAAAGCAATTAAGGTTGGTCAGGCATGATTTGAGCTTGGTAAATCCATGCTGGCTGTTCTCAATCACATTCTTGTCCTTCGTGTGCCTAGAAATTACTTCCATGAGGTTATGCTCTGTAACTTTCCCTAGGACTTCGGTTAGACTGATGAGCCTGATGACCCCAGAACATTCCTCTTGCCCTTTCTGAAGATGGGCATGACATTTTCCTTTTCCAGTCATCAGAAACTTCCCGTGTTTGACATGATCTTCCAAAGATAACAGTGGCCTCGCAGTAACATTGGTCCCTTGAATTTAAGTGTTCCCCTGATCTTCCTCTACTGTGGGTAATGCTTCATTGCCACACAAATTTTACTAGTAGGCTCAGGAACCTGGGAAGTCAAACTTTACCACCAAAAAAAAAACAAAGCAGAAAACGCAATGAGTGTCTTGCCTTTTCCATGTGCTTTGTCACTAGGTCTCCTGCCCCACTGAGCAGTGGGTCCACATTTTCTTTTGCTGTCAACATACTTACTTTTGCCCTTCCCATCCCTCACTAGTTTCAACTCCAGCTAAGGTTTTTCTAACTCCATTCTTGCACACTTGGCATATTGGTAACAAACCTCATGTGATACAACATCATGCATTTTATGTATTTTTCATGCATGTCTAAATTCAACCATTCAGGATTCTGTCTCTTGACCAGATAATCAATAGAGTACCTAATAGTAATAGTACCTAATGCCTACTACTTCCGAATTCATTCAAATCAGCTATAAAATACAAAAGGAGAGAAATTCTACCCGGATTTTGTCTTAACCTATGCTCCCTAACTGTATTGGCTAGATCTCCACTGGCTATAATGGGAACTTAGACACCTAGCACAGACATCAACACCTATAGAAAAATAGCTACCACTGGGTGTTTTAAATTGGAACCAAATTGCACTCAATCTGTCATTTTTAGCATTTTTCTTTCTTTAGAAAACGTATGTGCAATAAATGGGAAACAGTGTAAAATGATTTTAATAAAAGCACAACCTGATGGAATTAAATCTCACAGAACCTTTCTTATATTAGATACATGTACGTTATTAGAAATTCATAGATGTTAAATTAGGTACAGAAGAGTTGTTGTATCACTTCTTAAATGCAAAGTGAACATACTGAAAATTCTGTCACCAGGAAAAAGTAATTAAAAAGTAATAAAAGTCTTCCCATAAAGGCTATAAAGTTCAAACAAAATGTATTCCCTACTTCCCAAAAGGATCCATGTACATGAAAATGTCATATTAGTAGGCAGGAATTAACACTGCTTATTATGCCTTACACATTTAACATTAAAAGTTGTCAAAATATTTTAACTGGAAGTAATAAAAAGGATTAGGATCTGTACTCTGATTGGAAGTGTCCAGCAGAAAAATTCCATGGCAAAAAGGGAATTCCAGCTGTGGAACTCTTGTATATGTCACCTCCCCAGGCAAGCAGGATGAAGGAAAGGGAGTGTAACTGCACTCTACACTGTATTGTCCCTTAGGGATTATATACCAGTAACATAAATTAAAGCAGTTTATAGGATGCTTCAACTAGTGCCTGTGTCAGGGCAATTAAAAAATGGCCTAGAGCCATAAGCAGTTCCTTAATAGCTCATCCATGAATACCCATACAAACTGAAACTGAGGCAAATACAGAATTTACCTGTAGATTTTTAGAAACATGGTTATGTTCTTCTTCATCACTAGTGCAGTGACTGTGAAAATGCTTGTCTTAAAAGCATCTGTATTTGCTCATCATAACATTTCCAACCTTGACAAGTCACAAGATAGCAGACCTTTCAGATTACATCATTCTTCATTTTATTTCATTTATTGCCCCTCTTAGTTCTGCTATAACACTACCACTTAAAAGCAGCAATGTCATGTATCAATTTTAAAAATGTATAAAGCAGCATTAAATCTATTGAATTACCAAACTACTAAAATCATCAATGTCAGACAAGAGGGAAAACAAGATGGTGATCAAAATGCATTTATATGGTCCTCTGCAGAGTTAGACATTAGCTATCTAGTAGCTAAGAATTCTAGAAGAATTCTAAAAGAATTCTTTTAAGTTACAGACATTTCAGCTTTCTGGGCATTTTCCTTACCTTCTCCTTAACATGTTTGTAAAATTTCTCTTATTATTTCTCCTGACTCCATTATAAGCTCCAACAGTCCTCCCAGCACTGCTACATCCCATATCTCGATCCTATCTATGGGCAGACAGTATGACCTCGGTAGAATATACTACTAGATCTACAGTTCTCGCTGGTCATTTTTTACATTTGGTCTAACATTTTAGAAAATTAATAGAATGTACACTTGAACAATACTCTGAAAACAAGATCCGGAGTAAGGAGAAGTGAGAAGTTTATCCATGGAGATTAACTACAGAGCTGTGAATCCCAGATCACACTGAGTTCCTAGGGAAGATTTATTGCACAAACTTTGGGAAGTGCCTTGCCCTTATCAATGAGATTTCTACCAGATGTCCTGGATACTGCCCACATTGCTACCTTTACATATGGTAAATGTTTCAAACTTGTGAAGAAATCTAAGGAATTCCATAGATAAAATTTTGTCTACACTTCGATTGAAAGCACTTATCAGAAATAAGAATAAAAATAAGTCTAAGAAAGGTAGAAAATAACAAAATGAAGGTTAAGTTTTAAGAGAAGCTCTTACATTTGAAGGGCAGACATGCAGAATCAAGGCAGCAATCAACTATCACTAATACCAAACAGCATGAACTAAGTGTTGCAGTGATCATTAATTTGCATTTCATACTGAAAGACAAAAGGAAAAAAATATGCCCCCAAAAGACTTTTAAGTTTCCTACTCTTAACAGGATAAAGAAGGTAATTGGGGAATCTGGGAATGCTTGTCTCTGCTGGGGACATCAGTATAAACCCCTCCATCTATTAATTAAAAGGAGTGTAACTAAAATTAGAAACAAGCATAGACTAATTGGATGCCCTATTGACCTATATGTAACAAATACTTGCCATTTTATTACCTGTGCTGGTTGTCTGAAATAAATACCTTCTAACACAGAAACAAGTGACCTCAGAAGTATGTAAGCTCAGAACCCTGCTACTGCAAACCTCATATAATACAATCTCTTTATAAAATCAACCTAAGAAAGTTTCTCTTACTTTAAACAACGCTATTTGTAATGAAAAACAGAACTAGTGCCTTTATTTTTGTTGATAAGGTGATCCATTTGTTATTTAAATTATAACGTGAAAACAACTTTGTTAAAATTTTAACTAAAGCTTCATAAAGTATTTCCGTATTTTAAATACTTTCTGGTCTACAAGCCATATCCAAGTGTGATCTGATTTCGCGCAGGAAGCTGAATGAATCACAGGGCTCTGCACAAGGATAGAAGTAGATTTGTGTGGTTCTCAGCATGCACTGAGGCCATCAGGCTAAACTGTGGCTTTGCTGCGAGCAAGACACTGCTCTGAGAAACAGATGAGGAAACAGATTGCAACTTGCAGACTGACAATCTGCTTGCTGAGTTTCTTATACTTTAGAGGAAAAATATCTTGGGCCAGGCCTATACATGGTGTAGCTGCGCTAAGAAAGGACAAGGAAAGAATGGAGCCATTCCCTGCCACAGTCTGCCAAGTGTAGAAGGGAAAAAACCAGCTCCATGCAGGCTGCTCCGCCCTCCCATGCTGTGTAATGGCAGGAGCCAACAAAGAGCAAGAAAGGGCCAACTCACCCTTCCCTACTAACTCTCTGCCAGTTCACATTAATTCATATCCTATCCCATAGCCCTGTTAAAAATCCAAAGCTCTTTTAACATGGAAAGTTTAAAAAGACTAAAAATTAGCATTTAATAAAGAACTACCCATTTTTCTTTCGGTTATAACACAAAAAGGAATGTACATGACTGCACATGGCAAAATTATATAAGGTCTCTGAGATACACAAAAACCTTCAAAGCTATTTTTCCTAAAACACTTTGAAAGAAACAAAGTCTGTCTCTGTCCAACAATGAAAAACTGGTTGGTCAATAAAAACATGTTACGTATATTCAGATAATCAAATTAAGTAAACTAAAAACACTGGGTTTGTTAGAAGCACATTACTCTTTTTATGTGTTAAATCATTCAATGTACATTTAGGGATTTGGGATGCAGGAATTGAATGATACATTCTGTTAGAGGGACTGCGGGATTTCACTCTCAAGTTTTAAAGTTTATACTGGAATAACACAAAAGTCAGTGAAATAATTTAAAAATCTGTGAAAATTCTCTTTGCGATCTACTACACACCTAAAAACCACCTTTTTTTTTTTTAATATATGAAACAGAGAAAAGAAACTTTCTTTGCACTTCGGTCTTCTAAACTCTGAATGTTTTACGAGGTGTCTCAAAACATCCTTGTTTCATAGTAAAAGAACAGATCCCAGCCCTGCACTAATTTTTTGGGTTGGAGACTGTAGCCTACATGCACATGTAACACAGCTTTAGATGTCCTAGTGTATGCCACCTGGAATGTAGATATATCTCCACAGGTCATGGTTCTTCGTTAATCAGCCCATGCAGGTGCCTCAGAAACTAATGGGCATATAAAACGCCACTAAACACCTAGGTTGAAGCAACTAAATTACTCTATGCCGGGTGTTTACTGAGGATTATACTTGCTCTAGTATGTTGCAATGCCTTATGCTAACTTTTGCATCTGAGGAATTCACTGTCAGTATATTCAGCCACAATCTTTATATTCCAGAGCAAAGTATAGAAGTTGAGGTAGGGGCCCACAGACTGACCCAGAGCCTTCAAATGCTCCTCCTGAACTGGAACAAGTTATACGGTCCACCCAAACATCACTGATCTGTTGTCATTGCTTTAGATGAATCAATTTGGGCATGCGGTCTTACATAGAATCTATTACAGATATCTGGGTGCATATGACCTCTTAATTAAGCATATATCATTTTTATGCACTTCGCACATGCTCTCCTTTAAGCATGTGTTTAAATCCTCACAGGAATTCATTCACATATTTATATGCGTGCTTAAATAGCCTTCTGGAACACTGTTGTCTTCCTGAACTGTTGTCATAATTTAATATAATGACTTATAAGTTAGAAGTCAGCCCTTTAAAAATTAGATAATTTACTCTGCAATTACATCAATGAATAGGTTCAGCTATAAAACAACCATATATAGCCTTGCCCTATTTCTCCCTCAAGTGCCATAAAATACACCAAGAGTCAGAAAAAAATTGTTACAAAAATGTAAATAGGAGATCAGAGCTCAGATAGTTTGTTCCTTGTTTCAGATAACAATCGATGCACATTTGTCAATTCATGAATATTAAACTCCATTCACAAGGTACATAATTACTGCAAAGCAAATTTCCACAAAAAAAGGCATCAAGCCACGGAGAGTTCAGCCGCATGAACTGAGTTGTCTCCCGCACTTAGAAGAAATCCAAAGGGATAGTGTGCTGCTACGTAGACCAACATATCAGGCACAGTATTAGTCCATTCTATGCTGAAAGACTTGGACTTTTCCAACTAATGCTAAGGAAGAGCGTTGCGAAAAGGAAAAGGAATGGCGACACGGACCTTTCTCACCAGAAAAGGACAGGTACGGTTCTGGGGCACCATTTTAGGAACTGAGCAATAATTATGATAAATGAAACACCAGGAGTTACTGTCAAACACAATGTCTCCTAAAGATTCTATAAAAAGAAGAAAAATATGTCCCTATATTTTTTTCTGTTGATTTCTGTTAATTATAACTTTCAAAAGCAGTTTTTAGTCTAATAAACTGTATGCAAAAAATACTAGCATAGCTCTACTAGTACGCTACTTCACTTGGTTTTCTGTTGAAAAAAATCTCCAGATCACGCCCACCTCAAATTTAAACTTTTATACTGTACAATTATGGCTCTTGTACAACTTTGCTATTTTCAGTAAGTGTTGATTTCCTAAACAGGATCAAGGTGCTAGTATGATTTCCTTTCAGTACCTCCTCCTGTTTCCATGTGTTCTGTACCAAGATAGATCCAACCTTAATCTTGCATGTCATTCTGAACTTAATCTATAACTACTGGCATCAGTTAGATCATGCAATTTCTCAAAAAAAAGCTATGTTAAAATACCTAGCACATATAATTCTTTCTTAGAAACACTTTCTGTAATGCATAGGAGCTTCTACTTTGACCAATCCTGGTGAAGTCAATGAAATTATTGAGATTCCCTCTAAAAATCATTATGTTCAATAGTGTGTTAGATTGTGAATGTTTATGCATCAATCCATAACTGAATTGTTTTTAAATGTTTTCAAATGACTTCTTTAAAATTAGAAATATTTTAGCAGCTGTATGCTAAATTTTTACTTTTAAGTTACATTTACAGAAGCCATAGCCTTTCTTTATAACATTAGCAAGAAATATCATAAATAAAACAGTGCATGTTTTACTTTGCTTTACTTCTCTTTAAGCTAAGTGCACCTCCAGAAAAAAAATAAGACTACGGTTGAGTTTACAACCTAAAATACTTAAATTCTGAGTAAAAAACAATGACTGTCATGATCCACCTGTATATACAAAACACATGGTCAACATGTTCTCTATACACAAAGTAGAACACTGCTGTATAATAAAAAAGAAAAACACAAGCAAATACACTCCCTCTGGATATACAGAACTTATGATATACAACATGAAAGTAACAGTGCAAGAATATAGCACAGGCACTAGCCCTGCAGAAAGTCACTACACAAATCATGCAGTAGAACTGGATTATAAATGGCTAGTCATTGCACTGAAGTGAACTTACTCCTGTACTTACAAAAAATGGGTATCACATTTTAAGACGACTCATATTTTAAATTCAACCAATTATCTGGCATAGTCCTTGCTAAGCAGCCTATTCAAGCACAGCACAGAAAGCAATCGCACAGTGTGTTTTGATTTTGGTCAATGGGCTGGTAATTAAACAATAGTGCAATAACTAATTGAACTGGGGCACCACAGAACTTTGGCAAACTATGAATATCTGAACTGTTGTTTACAGCACCAAAACCAGCTTTAAAATAACAAGACCTTATGATAGAGCTTAAACAGGTGTAATTTGGACAGTTACACTAAATTTTCTCTGATAGGGAACACTGAAATAATATATTGACGAGGAGGTACTGGCAATAGAATCACAAATATATTTTTATTTAAGCAATTTCCATTTCTCTAAGCCTTTTCCTTCTTTCCAGGAAAAAACAAACAAACAACAAAAAACCCCAAACCAACCAACCAAAACAAACCCCCAGTTTATTAAATTTCTAGGTCAACAGTGTTTCAGTCAGTCTCCTTTTGCTATGCCTAGTGTAGTGTTGAACAGTAGCACTGGACTGTGTGCTGCAGACCTTCTCTTGTTCGAATACTGTCAAATGTCATAAATGCTTGTGATGATGCTCTTACTTAAGAGCACAATGAAACTTAACATCAAAGCCATGCTGTAGATTGCCCGAGATATGACTAATGACTAAAGTTAAGTCCTTTCACCCAACATGGCCAGTAACCCAGTTTCACTCCACTAAATCCAGGTACCTTGAAAGTAACGCTGCTCTTACCTAACCTGCTCCGTAAGTTTTACACCTCCTCTGCCTTGATGATCTCTCATAAAAAAGATTCCCTTTCTTTGTTTTGTAGGCTCATTACTACGGCATGCCTAATTTCTTCTGCAAGTGAGGGTAGCAACTATGGGTGAGGGTATGGGGTGAAGCTATGGCTTTTTACACAAAATTCCACAATACAATGCCTTGACTGTGATTAACGCTTCCACCTGTGATTAAAAGTAGTGATTTGAAGGTGAAATATCAAAGGGCGAACAATTAGTATATTGTGCATATTAGCCCAGCAATAAAAACATTAAGTTCTGCACCACAGCTAGTAACAGAATGAACGAGTACCTTACTGACGCATTGAAGGCAAGAAATTCAGTATCGCTATATTAATAAAATGACTGCCTGTGACTTTAAACACGGGCACACTTGTACTTGGCCAGAGAGTGAACGATTTATTGTTACTATGAAGGATGCAGGAAGGGAAAGGAAGATGAGAGGGGCGATGGTGATGATGATGATAGGGGAGAGGAGGTTAACATCCCCAGGTCTGACGGGGAACGATGTCCCTACCTCAGTAAGCTGGATAAGGGAATAGCTCCAGATCCACTGCCCAGGATCCCTCCTTTCCTCCCAGAGAGGAGTTTCTCCACCAGAGCCACATTCCCAGTGCGAGCAGCCTCCAGCAGTTCCTGGTCCTTCCCCATGGTCAGCCACCGAGCAGCCCCCCACGCACCCCGCCGCGCACCGGCAGAGCTGCAGCCCGGCGGCCCCCTCTCCTCACAGAACGACCTCCCCCCCGACCCCAGCCCCTGCCTCCGAGCGGAGCACAGCCAGATTCCTGCAGTCCCTTCCAGACCAGCAGGAGCAGCAGCAGGAGGGAGGAGGAGAATCACCTCCTCCTAGTTTCACTGGATCATTTCTGGGTGGAGTGTGGAGAAGGCGGGGGGGGACACGACACACACGACGCGAACGAGGCCAATAAAGAACCTCCACACACACACACACACTCACACACACGCTCCCGTGCACACACCCCGAGCCCCGGCCCGGAGGACGGAGCGGGCAGCCTCAGCCCCAGAGC
>NW_010972587.1:15038970-15053112 GCF_000737465.1 Haliaeetus leucocephalus
GGGCTCCTGGGGGGCGCGGGCAGTGGGAGGGGGGTGCTGAGGGGCACACGCACACATATCCCACGCACACATATCCCCCCCACACACACACCGCGGCCCCGAGCGGCGGGTGGGGTTGAGGGGACCGTGGCGTTCCGCGTGTGTGTGAGGAGAGACCCCGAAGAGGGGTTGGCGCCCACCCGGGGCCGCGGGGGGGGGGGGTGGCCACACACGCTGCAGCGGAGACGGGAGCCCGGTTCGTTGGGCAAAAGCTGGCGGAGCCAAAAAGGAAAATCCGGGCCCCGCGGAGGTCAGGAGCAAAACCGAGTTGCCGGCTCGGTGGATCAGGCAGGCGGGACTGCTGACAGCCATCAGATGCCAGGATCGTGGCTTTTTAGTGTTTCAAGGGACGAGAGGTGAAACTGAACATATTTGGTGTCAGATCCACTCATCCCTTCTGGTACTTTTGGTTCTGGTATGGGTTTCAAATGTGTAACCTTCTGAAATCATATGACTTTTCCGGGCACCAAAATTAATCGTTCCTTATGGCTTTCGGCTTCTTACAGGCTGTGCTGAAAATCATCAGTGCTGGCCAACTCATAGGCACATCCTGGTTTAATGCACCTTTTGGTACCGTGGATACGTGAAAAGCCAAATGACAGCCCCATGTTCCTGTTTTAGTTTAGTAATTTCTGTAGGTAGAACCATAGGTACAACAGGCAAATAAGTTAAGACCCCTTACTGTTCCCCCACTCACATCAGCGGCACTCTCCCATAAACTGTGCTCACAAGATGTAAAGCACAGCAATGGCAAAATAACGTTGTGGTAGGCAGGATTTTAATGTTATGTTTTCAGCGAGAGCGTTAATTACTCCGGACCTCTGGTACGTTCAAGTCAATGGGAAGATCCTTGATTCCACAAATGATTGGGTTTAGTCCCTGTCAGTAACAGTTTTACAGGTGTTCTCATGTTTTTCTTAGCTAATTCTAATCTCTTAAAAACCAATAGAAATTTCTTTCTGGGGTCAGATTTTCTCTAACCAAGGAAAAAAATTATCATCCTGGAGACTTACTGTTCCACAGCAACAAAACAGTATCTATTTTTCAGCTTAAAAATGTAATTTGCATAGTTTGGCACTTTCAGGATGTGAAATGATGTCTTCTCCAATGTTGTCAACAGGACACAGAATTGAGCACTGGCATAAAATCATTAGGCGGAGAGACTCTATACTACGGCCTTTCTTGTTGAAAGAGTCTGATACAAATAGCAATTTTAAGGTCTGATTCTGTGATCACAAGTGTTTCATTATAGTTTAAATAAATAAATGTATAATCACACGAATTAGGATTTACAGTTTAAAAGTCCTTAGTCACAGCAGAGTCACAGTGGAAAACAGTAATTTAAAGCTGGAGTAGAAGCTTGCGTACCTTGTTACCAGCCACTTGAGCATTAACTAGTTCCAAAGAAGTTAGCCATAAACTAAGAATAGCCCTGCATTCTGAAGCTTCTTGATGTCCTCTGTTAAGGCAGACATAATGTCCCTTTATTTCTGCCTTGCGTTTGATTTTTGTATGTGATCACATGCATTGCCTGATAAATACCTTCTCACATGTCTCCTTTGCATGAGTAGATTTCTTCACGTTTGCTGAGAGTCTCTGAAGAGGTGCCAGTATTCTGTGAAGAGCTAACTGCAAGGCAGGGGTATGTGCATAAACCTGCGCATTTGTGAAAAATCAGATTAGAAGCAGATACTAAAGAAAACTCAGGTTTTAAGAATTTGTATTGTTTATGTGGTTGGATCAGCAGATGGCAAATATGACTCAGTATAAATGTTACATAATTCTTCTTGGGAAAATAAAATCTCAAGACTGTGCTCTAATTGAAAAGATCATCCAGAAAGCTGTTGAAGAACAGTATGGAGAATCGGGATAGAAATACCAATGGAGCAGATGCATACAGTAGCCAGCAAATTCAGGAAGATTTTATGAATATAGCAAGGCTCAAAACATACCCCAGTAAACCCATCAGCCTAATGTCCAACAAAACTGCGAAGGCCAAACAGAGGATTTAGTTTCATTAGCAAATAGAGCAGAAAACAGTTCTTCTACCAATTTGAAAACTATAAAGGAATTTAAGCAGCATTATTTAATGGAAGGGTTAAACATGGATAAATTCTAAGGGCCGCTGAAGCGAAGAATTCAGAACATTGGTTGGTCTCTTTCCAGAGATGAAATCAATAGTGGACTGTGGTAAGAAAAAAAAGGTACTGAGACCAACTTGAATGTAAATGGTCAAACTTATTAGATCAGGTGGACTCCTTTGTGTTTTTAAATATCTAATGTTCTTTGTTCCTGGTAATATCAGGACAGCACTGTGGAGTGTTAAAAATTATATGCACGATGAATATGCTAACTAGACATAGAAAGTAGAAACATAGCTTTATAATTTGCAGCCGTTACAGATGAGAAAAATAATTTGTAAAACAGCCAAGATCTTTCAAAACATGGTATGCTTTCTGAGCAGTGCTGTTCCATACCACCGTACAATTTTGATTCTATGATTTTAGTATTTGCGAAGACATTTTAAGTTATGACCACTGCAGCTGTCAGTGTCTTAAGTGCCATCACACCTTCAATCTCAAAATTTCTCTTAACACAACATATGCCTTACCTTCTGTTTTCTTCCACTTTCTAAAATACCAGAGAAAGCAGTTAGCCTACCTAGAAATTCTTTAACTGGTTTGTCATTTGAAAGGACTGGGATTGACTGTAATAAGCAGGGGCTTTCCTTAATGTTTTTACAATGCAACTGTCACTTGGCTTTTTTCTCATTTCAGGGTGACAACTTCTTAATTTCCTCCTCCTGCAGCCTCCCATACTTAAAGGCATATTAAATGGGTGCTTTCTAATATTTTGTGACTTTCCCCTCTCTGTTTTCAAGCAGGAACATGGAAGGGATATGAAAAACTGAGTTGCAAGTATTGGAAAAAAACAAATCTGTGTGATATTAAAAATAGTTGTGTAGAACAGCAAACATATTAACATCATATTTCAGGACTGTGTTATCAATTCTCCCATGTAAAGATATAAGGAAGGTCTAAGATCCCTATTACAAATTCTGAGGGATATTCTGAGAGCGCTCCTGGAATAAACCATCAGATTGGTTTGGCAGTAGAAAATAAATCAGCATTAAATAGGCCTAATTATTATTCTCATTTCTGTACACGCATAGCAAGTCAAGGACGAAGGCTGCGAAATGCCCAAGAGAAAGTGCTGTTTCTTATGCACCTAGGTGGCAAGAGTTCTTTGGGCTTGATACTGTCTTTTGCTCTTTACAGTATATACATAGTGTAAAAAAGACACAGTGAATTTCAAACAACCATGACTAGCTTTGTGTTTGCGCTGCTCATCTAGGAGATACCTAAGCCTCAGGCTCAGAGGCTGAGTCCAAAGTGGAGGTCCTGGGAGCACGTTTGAGCTCTTGAGGCCAGACGGGAATGCCCATCATGTCCTGGTTCCCTGTCAGGGTGAAACCCAGATGCACATCAGCCTTCCTCTGACGGCCTTCCTCAGGGATGGGCTCAGAAGGTAGATGGGCACAGCGGACAGGTCCTTGGTTGAGATAACTGGGACACACCAGAATACTCACATGCTGCTTAGTTTAGCTCTTGCCACTGAAATATGCAAAAGGCCTTACCTCCCTCTCCACTGTAAAACAAAATTATAGAAACTGAAGGTACTAAGCCTAACTCATGAGGAATATAAAAACACAAAGAGCGCTATAGTTTCAAAAGAGCGTGTGAATGCCTGGACTCACCAGATTAAGTAGAAGCTGAAGTAACATGTAAGGAAAAAGCCATTTTTGATGCCTGTCCTGGTTTTGGCTGGGATAGAGTGGATTTTCTTCCTAGTAGCTGGTACAGTGCTGTGGTTTGGGTTCAGTCTCAGAAGAATGGTGATAACACACTGATGTTTTCATTTGTCACTGAGTAGTGTTTAGACTAAGTCAAGGGTTTTTCAGCTTCTGATGCCCAGACAGCAAGAAGGCTGGAGGGGCACAAGAATTTGGGAGGGGACACAGCCAGGACAGCTGACCCAAATTGGCCAAAGGGATATTCCATACCATGTGACATCATGCCCAGTATATAAACTGGGGGGAGTTGGCGTGGGGGGGGTGAATTGCAGCTTCGGAACTAACTGGGCATTGGTTGTCGGGGGGTGAGCAATTGCACTGTGCATCACTTGTTTTGTATATTCCAATCCTTTTATTGTTATTATTGCCATTTTTTAATTATTATTACCATCATTATAATTGTTATTATTTTCTTCTTTCTGTCCTATTAAACTGTCTTTATCTCAACCCACGAGTTTTACTTCTTTTTTTTCCCTGATTCTCTTCCCCCATCCCACTGGGTGTGGGGGGGAAATGAGCGAGTGGCTGTGTGGTGCTGAGTTGCTGGCTGGGTTTAAACCACAACAGTGACTTATTCACAACAATCCTATCTCTGACTACACAATTCTGACTAGATCACACTTTCTGTAAACATGTACTTGCTTTCAGGCATGTTGTCACGGTATAAATTTGTAATGGAGAACATACAAGGAAATGGTCCCTTAGTAATGTTGCACAGCAGCACGACGCTGTCTCAGCGTTTGCACTGACTGACCTCACTAGATCATTCTCATGGGGCTCCCAACACGCTGAAGAGAGCAAGAAATTAAACCATTATTCTGTCACCCAGACACTGACCTACAGAGTCACCCGAACATACCATGGGAAGTGTGCTGCACTCCCCAGAGGGCTGTAATGTCCCACTGCTCCGAAGTCTCCAGTACATAAGGGCTGCAGGTTGTGTCTGCGCTGGAGAGCTGAGCCTCCAGAAAACGGTGATGGGATCGTACTGACAGTAAGTCAAATGTGTCTGCCATGCCATTTCCAGCGCAATTGTAGTTTTGCTTTGATGGCAGATGACGAGATTAACTGGTATATCTATACATTTCTTTACATGTATTTCTTGCGTGACAGCAGGTGGGATTAGCAGTATAATTATTCATCCAATCCTTCTGCTCTGTCATAGGTTTACATCAGTTTGCCATCAAAATATGCCTAAGCCTGTTTTTCATGCATTAGAGAGAAATGCAGAATCAAATGTGAATACCCGTTGGTAAGAGCAGCATGCTGATTAGAAGCCCCAGTCCAGTGTGTGCTGACAGATACAATACAGTATTCCAGTTTTGCCTGTACTGCTCAATGCACAGCTTGTTGCAATAAAAATAACTTGTTTCCACCTTTGATACATCGCAACCTCTTTCGGACTTTAAAATATTTTCCGCTTCTTATTTTCCCTTTAAGATGCGTACAACATTGCCTACACATCAGGTTTTGACTGCCTGAAAGAAGGATCATAGGGAAATCTCAGCTGAAACATGCTGGTGATGAGGGACCGCAACTGAAGGTACAGACAGCTGTTAAAATTGTGCACAAACGTTACCCTTCTCTGCTCTTGAACAGTAGCACACAGGAATGCCACCACAGGGGAACTGCCGCACTGAAAGGCAACAGCATAGCTAGAGGTGTTGACCAATAAGGCAATATGTATTTGAAATTCCAGCTGTGCTGCTCTGCAACACATAGCTTCAGACCTTGGGTCCAAAGAAGAGGGTGATTACTGGAAATGAATCGTGCACACAGAAGAAAATGGAATATATTTAGGTAATGATCTGGGAAGGCTCAGAACTGTCTATATGTATTTAAAAGGTATCAATCTCAGACTGAGAGCTGGGCGGTAAGAGGTTGATACAGCTGGGAATAATAGGAAGACATTTGAAAGGAGAAATACATGACAGAAGTATATGATTAATGTTGCAGTGGGAATTAACATGGAAGCAAATGGAAACTGCTGGTTTTTTTCCTCAAAAACCAAGTGGATATAGGGCTGCCAAATACACAGTGAAGGACAATCTTCCACTGATTCTCTCACTAGCTGTAATTGACCAATCTTTTCAATTTCTAATTTTGATTGTTACTCTTAACACAAATGATGCGGCTAACTTTGCACTGGATTCTTGAGTCTGGCCAGTTCTTTTTGAGTGAAGATAACTACTTGTGATGAAAAAGTGGTGGTCGTTTCAACTACCAGGGCCCTTCTTTACAGGTCAAGTCCAAGGGGTTAACTCAAATTACAGTCCTATAAAAAAAGGTTTTTTGAAACAAATCAATAAATAAAACCAACTTGCCTGGACCACATTAAATTCCTGAAAGAGTCTGAAGGAACCTGAAATCTAACACTCATGAAATTAAAATGGTGCGGTGCAAGCTACTGTTTCAATTGGCCTTGGTACTAGATGAGTGGGAGGTAGCAAATGTGATGGTAATAAATTTAATGGGCTTGAAGGGGGATTTGGAGAACTACTGAGTCTCGTTCCCATGCCTGGCAAATTGGTAGACATCTGGCTACATATAAGAGTGAAGATTCAGTACAGCTTCTGGAGAAGCAAGTCACGTCTCGTATATCTATTGGAGTTCCTTGAAGGAGTCAAAGAGCATACAGAAAATGGCAGTTCAATCAATAGATTGTATTTAGCTTTCCAAAAAGCTTTTGACAAGGTCCTTACTGAATACTTCTAAAGAAACTAAACTGTTACCAAGTACGAGGGATGATTCTCTTGTGAATGGACAATTGCTTAAAAGGGGGAAAGTAAAATGGAGGAATGGCCAGTTTTCACAACCGTGAGAGGTTTTCAGGACAGCTGTAGAGATCTCTCCTAGGACCTGCACTGCCCAGCAAACACATCAAGAGTCTCTGAAGAGAGCATGAAGTGAAGTAACAAAGTTTGCTAATGAAACAATAGGTTTCAGAATAGCTTGAACTAAAACTGAGTATGAAAGAGTACATCATGGCATTGTTCTAGTAGACAGTAAAATAGGAGGTGGAATTCAACATTGATAAAAGAAAATAATAATTTTTCTGTTGCAACATAGGAGGGGGATTTTGGATTCCCCTTTTACAATTCCAAAAAGTGCTGTTACATCTCTGTAATCTCAAGTTATTGGGGATATCTCTATGAAAATGTGCATTTAATGCTATATGGTAATCAAAATGACAAAAAAAAATTGGGAATTATTAGGAAAGGAAATAAGCATCATTATGTCAATGTATAAAACCATTGTGTTTGCCCTATCTCAAAAAGATTACATCAGAACTAGGCAAGATACAGTAAAGGAGAAGAGGCATAATCAGACGTATAGTACAGCCTTCATGTAGCCTAAATACACTAGGCCACTTCAGCTTTAAAGAAATAATAACCGTACGGAGATATAATAGAAGCATACAAAATCATAAGTGGTATGGAAAAGGTAAATATAAACCCATTATCCATTATTTTTTCCTAAACAAGAACTAAGGATATACAATGAAGTTGTCAGGGGACAAGCTTAAAACACATTAATGTATATTTTCATTCAAACATTTTAATTTAGAATAGGCTTAGCGTTGCTTTCTATTACGCTTGGTTGCGCATGGTCTTATTCTGATAAATCACCTTTTAGCATGGAGACTGCTACCTGTGCGTCCACACTGACAGTAACAGCACAAGCAATAGGTATGTAAGCTTTGCTTATCATCTCACTAATCTATCTTGACTCAGGATACTGCCTTGTGTTAAGAGTGTAGTTTAATGTAGTCTTCATATGTAAATTTAAATACACAGGGTATTGCTTGCTATGGTTTTGTACAGGACAGGTACAACCACACAGTGATTCTGATGTTAAGAGTGCTTCTGCTATCTGCCAAGAGGAAGAATTAATACCAAATTTGTCAGAGAGTGGTTTTGTGAAGCTGATACTTTGCTCCCAGCACAAAATTAAGGCCCCTGACATATTTTACTTAGTTAGCCCAACAGTAAAAAGGTTCTTCGTTCTTAATTACTTCTCCAAGCCCCACAAAACAACATTCTAGAGTGTTTATTAAAATTTGAAAGCCAGTCCTGTACTGCCTAGGGAGGGAAGTTATTGCTTTTTGCATGAGAGGATGTGGTTATGCAGTGAATTTCTAAATCTCATTTATCTCTTGTGTAACTGGATTACAGAGGAAAATATTAGCATGAGTAATTTGTTTGCTAATGTGACAACTCTCTCATTTTTGGCCTTCAGACAATACAATAGATTTTGGTCAAAAATATTAATTGGTAAAGTCTATGGCTAAACCAGCGAATTCATTTGATTTACGCTCATTATTTATCTGAACCAAAGGTGACTATCGACCCTGGGCAAAAAGCCCTACTAATTTTCATTCAGTAGGTAAGTTAAAGCTGAGGGCTCAGAGGCAGAAACATACACAAAAAATATTAAATGCAAGATAAATGTTTAAAGGATACAATAGCATATTGACCTACACCAGAGCATCAGTAGCAAAGGTAGCAGAGAGGATTACAGGAATATCCAGGAATTACCGGCATATCCATGACACTCTTCTAATGGGAGCTGATTCAGCAAAACACATTTAGGAATTAATCTTTGGATTCTTTTTCATAGGAAGAAAACTGGTACGGCTATTCGTGATAGATGTTCTATTTCCATATTCTATTAAGAGGATAGAGAGACATACTCTGCTATGGATATGCAAATAGGCTGGCATCATCCGAGAAAAATATGCAATAATTAATGCAAAGTAATCTTTAATCAAATAATTAAGTAAACCACAAATTGGAGCTAAAAAGATCCCCCTCTAATAAAGAGATGCAGTGTAAGAAAAGCGTATGAAACTGTATTAAAGCAAGGTGAATAACTTAAGTAGGATGAATAATACAAGTAGGAAAATTCTTAAGTCACATAAATCTGGTAACTGCTGTGATGAATTTTTTCTTACATTTGTTTCTCCTTTCACACCTCTGAACCTGCCAAGCACTGTCATTTCTTGAAAATAGGTTTAGTAATGGCAAATTAATGAGCTTCTGTGACACCACTATTTTATCACATCATTCCTTTTTATGGTGAAGATACCATAAAACATTTTTAAAATTGAAACAGCAAAATCTGGAACTGCTCAGTTTTATTTTTATGTTAGCGTTCCATCAAACTATTGCTTGTCTGAGCGATAACCCCGTGAAGACACTACCCTGCATTAGCCTAATACCTTTTTATGATGGGGTCTGTTTCCCCACCACTGCCATTTTAGCAAGTAAGCAACAATTCAGATCTGCTGTAGAAGCCAAGTCAATTTCTTTTGTTTCAGGTAGGATTGTTTTTACATCAAGTCATCTTTTCCAGTTATTTTAAATCTTTTAGTACACTTTGTAATGTACCTGATCTGATGTACATTGTATATACATGTCTTTGTGGTATCTAAACACTCATACCACCTCATTTAGCGTTCTGCATGTCTTCATTTATTGTGCATTTCTCTCTTGCCAGAATTTTTAAACTTCCTTTCATAAAAATTCTCTTTGTCCCTCCTTTCTACTTCTTTCTCTTCTTTAATATCACTCCATATTTCTCGCAGGGAAGATGACCCCGCTGGGATGGCTGTAGTGAAAACGTACATCATGCTCACGGCACGTTTGAGTTACAGCTCTGCCTCATCCTTTTTTGTGTGCAGCTTCAGTTATCTTCACCTCCAGTGCTTCAGTCTCCAGTTCTTCTGGCAGGCCCGTTTCTGATGGATCTCTGGAACAGCACTGTGGGCGAGATCTCACAGTATCTGCTATAACTAAGTCTCCTGTTATTCATAAATCTTATTTTATGTAGGTTCTCCTGATTGGCGTAAGAAGTTTCCAAGTGCCCTTAAAGTGAAGGGACATCAGTGAATTGGGAGGTTATGGCAGCGATACCCTAATGGCAGCGTTTGTCAGTTAGTAGCCAGCTACTACATACAGTATGGTGTTGCTTCAGGTACAAGTTTCTCTCACCAGATGGAGAAGAGAAAAAAAAATCCGTTCCTGCCTATAAATCACTAATCCCTGCTAGGTAAAAATCTTGCTTTTGACTCCAGCAGCTGTAGATTTTAGGGCAGGCACAGTAACATTAAGGATGACAGCTATTCAGCCAGATAAGAACAAGTTTTTGTGAATAAGGTGTCCAGAATTTGTTGTAGTGTATTGTTTTCCCTACACTTATTTCAAATACTTTCCCTTTTTCCTCCTTCCTGACAGCAGTGACTTACAGTAGCTAAATAAGGGACATGTTTTGCATAATGGAAAGGCAAGAGATTAACTCTACATTGTCTCTGCCTGTTGAAATATTTTGTCAAGTCCCATTTCAAGGAGTCTTTTTAAATCTTCTTAATGTAATGACTTTGAAGGCATACTTTCCTGTTGCATAAGCTGAAAATGCTTCTGATAATTGCAAAGAAAGGTTTAAGAACCTCACTCTCAGATATATCTTCAGATGAGTATCAGTTGGAAACTTAACTTGCAGTTTTCCATGAGTTACATGTCGCCGGCTGTTAGTGATTTGGAAGGATTTAGGATCCAGTTAAAGCAAATAGCTTTGATACTGCTTTGAAGAATTTCTCAATGACTGTTTGCAACTTGCCATGTTTCTGACATTATTCCTGGATAGGAAATTAAATGCTGGAGATGACTTTTTTTTTTTTTGTAATTTTTAAGAAAGCTGTTGTATAAACATTTTTAAGTACTCAAGAAGTCTGTAAATTAATATTTTTTTGGTGAATATTACAGAAATAGTGAATCCTATGTTTTAGACGAAAATGATTTTTCAGGACTCTTCCTGCCAGGTTTGACCACAGAAGCCTCATTTCTACACCAAATTCAGTTCAGGTAAGTGGCTGTGATTGCATTGGTGTCCAGTATATTGTCAAATTCTGCAACATGTTCTAGTATGTGGCATTGCAGGATGACACCTTAAAAAACTCTCTGTTGTACCTATCCTGAGTTGCAGACTCTTATTAGAAATAAAATTTAAAAATAAGTCGAAGGAACAAACCACATTAAGATTTCAGAGGAATGAAAAGACATCTGCTTTCTATGCTATTTTCTCTAACTCTTTGACAAAAATAAAGCGACCCCATTCCTACAGTATATTTTATATAGATTGCTTTTCTCTCTGCTTAGTCATTCTGCCTGTAAGCTTTTGAATAACCAAACAGGATATAAAAAGGAATGACTCCAGATCACTTACCACACACTATAGTGTTAATATAGACTGTCTTGTTCAATTACCATCTGGTGAAGGTGGGTAAGGTAAGCATTTGTAAAGGATTACATTTGGTCATTCGCAAACAAACAGGAAACCTCTAGATATGCTGCTTTTATTAAAAATGAGTAGAATAAAATCAGAGTTTTTTCTAGTTAGCAAAGAAATTGAACAAATAAATTGATGATATCAAAGTGGAGTTGTTCATCTATGCAATGATAGGAAAACCATAAAAATTTCCTAAACTTTTTATTTTAACAGATAATGATGAAGCGCAACAAATATGATAAATGTTTTGCTATAAAAGGGACAATATGTACAAAAATATGTTTTTAGAATTTATTTAAACATAAAAGGGGGAAGAAAGTCTTTCTTCTAACAATGTTCAGGCAGTTCATATGATGCATTTAAAGAGGAAAAAATTAGTATGCCATAAAGAAGGCAGTAGTAACAAAGATAAGCTTTCTAAATGAAAAGTGAAAAAAGCCCGATTTAAAATCATGTTATGAAACTCATCACCAAACGTTTATAAAAACCCCAAATTGTATCCTGACATTTTCTAGTTTAATGAGACCGTTTGTGAGTCAAGAAACAAGAACTGCTGGTCCCCAGGAGGCAATGAAGCCCCAAGTGACTTCTCGGAGTGCCATCTAGTGCTGGCTAGGGGAGAGGAGTGCTGCTCACCATGTCTTCCTCCTGTTTAAAAGGAGGATGACTGAAAAATTCGTAATTCTGAGAACTGGTTAAGCACTGCTTTTCTTATTAGTAAAACATTATCCATCAGGGACCTCAATATGATAATTCGCATTGCAAAAGTATTTTCCAGTGCTCAAAAACCTCAACAGTTACTAGAACAACGTAATTACACTGGGATAAAAGTATTTGACAGTTGCACCTTCCACGGTAATGGTGTATTGAGGTTTGCAGACAATGTGAAGATGTCCATGTTTGTTCCACAGATCAGTTGTTTAAAGGCAGCTTCTTTATTCAGCACTTACTGGCTCAGACTACCACTTCTGAAGTGCTCATTTGTTCATGTGTCTCAAATGTTTAAAATACTTACCAATTAATTATCTAACTCAGATCAAATCATGGTGCTTTCAAACATACTCTAACCTAGAAGAACTGCACTAGCCAGTTCATGCATTACGCTCCACACACTACCAGCTCACTCTCGCAGAAGACACAGCATTAGTCCTTATCTCACGCACCTTATAAAGTGATCAGCATTTGCAATGGTTTCTTACCTAGTTATGATGCATCTTATTTTTACTTCCAATACGATGCCTTCAGAAATTCTGGGGCAACCTAAGATTTAATACTGAGATTATATAGGGAAATCTTTAGGAAATACATATACTCCACTTCTGCTCATAGTAAAGTAAGTGATGGCAATAAAAAGAAAGGCAGGAAAAGATAGCGAAGAAATAACAAAATACAGATACTTCAATGTAACTGGTTAGGTATGGCTTCGGCAATGACAGACAAAACCAAAATGACCTTTAAACAAAGTTAATATTTACCCATTTCAGTAGGTGGCAACATGAGAGTGATTTTTTTGGGATGCAGAAGTTTCCCCTGATTCTGGGAGAGAACACAGGCCATCAAGAGTTCAGCTGATTTTTGAAGATTCACTTCCTGCAACATGTTTCAGCTAGCTAGTAGTGTGACACACTTGCAAAGACATTCCATAGTATATGAGAAGCTGGAAGTTGCAAAAATATTTTTTAATATTAATTTTGAAGTGTTCCAAAAATACCTTTCATAACTAAAATTGTTCTGATTTTTAATATCCCAAATACACAATAGCCAATAAGCAGATTTTAATTAGTAATCAGACAATTCAAAGATAAAATGTCTAATTTCAAAGAGAAAATCATTTTAGAAATGTGAGGTTTTAAAGATTTATGTAAGAATGCTAAAAAATACATAGAACTATAACTATGCAGCTTCTATTTACTATTAAGATTTATGCTTTTTCTTAATTTGATTGAGGAACAGAGCTTTTTTCCTCCAGCACAAGACCATTATACCTCGCGTTTCACTCTACATTTTTTGCATCCCTTCATACTGATTAACATGCTCTTTGTGCTGCTCATGCTTTCAGATTCCATGTCGTTAATAAGTAACACGAGATGAGGCGGTACAGTGCCACACAACTAACTAGAGCGCAGCTGAGTGCCAACTGCCTGCCCCATTCGAAGCCGCGTGTTTGCCTCGGTACGTTACGGATGCGCTTCAGCACTACAACGCCTGCTGCAAGGGTCAGTGACAGATGTCTGCATGGAGGCAAGGAAACGGGGCGGCTAGTCAAAAGATAGCGAAAGTATGGCATGGGTTGGAAAAAAAAAAAAAAAATGATAAGGTTCTGTTGCAAGACTGTCAAAAAACTCATTTCCCTACTGGGAGGGATGAATGAGTGGATTTCACAGCAAGTACCCACGACTTCATTGCTACTTAACCTATTAGTGAGGTCATTTTCTGTTCCTACAATAGATAAAAAGACATTGATTTATATCAACAGCTGAATCAGAATCTGAAGTACGCTCTAAAATTTGCAGATAGCAACAGTGAGCTGAAAAACTACTTCAAGCATTTTGTGATGACTGGTTTAAGAACTAGACCAATACAGGCACATTTTTTATATGGAAACCATTTTCTCCACTGTTACTTACCTGAAATCTGGTCACTGCAAGGAGTTTGCTTCTGCCATACATTCGCACATTTTGTACTGTTGGAATTGTAGATGCTTGATAAAGTCTTTACCTGTATTATCACATTCCTCTTACATTTATTATGAATTTATTATGAATAAAGGTAACCATTATCACATCAGACTTGGGAATTGTTCTGTAGCTAGCAATTATCCTTTAGAGATCACTTATGATCCCAGTTTAAGACTCCAAGTCAGTTCCTAGGGGAGACAGTGTACAAACAGACATGGTTGATGGGACCAGGAAATAAAGGACTTAGGCGGGGGGGGGGGGGGGAGCCCTCCCCCCCCGGGGGGG
>NW_010972587.1:15053122-15112939 GCF_000737465.1 Haliaeetus leucocephalus
AAAAAGGGAGGGGGGGGGGGGGGGGGGGGGGGGAAAGCCATTCCCTCCCAGGTAGTGCTGCGGTCCCCCGTGCCAACAGCCACGGTGGGTTTAATCCAGGGACTGGAATACCTACTGTCATGAAGTCGGAGCAGGAACATCGGAGAACAGGCATCACCTCTACGGAGCTGCCTCTCCAATGGGCTTTTTACAAGTAATTCTGTAAGGCCATGTCATTTTGATTTAAAATTGGTGCTTACCAACAACGTCGGAGTTACTGTGAGAACTGGAACAGAGCATGCCAGAACGATTCAATGACCTAGCCTGAGAAAGGGCACAGCCTCAAGCTAACTTGAAAGCTTTATTAGACATGAAACCAGTATTTCTAAACAAGCTGAATGAGTGTTAAGCTAATCTGCAGACCAGTTTAAATTTCCACAGCAAATGTAAAATAAAACTTAACAGTTTGCCTGCAAGACTTCGGGAGTCAGTTTTCTGTATACATTGAAGTTCTCCAAACTCTGTTCCATTTAATTCTTTGCAGAATAAAAGTGGTGATTCGTTCAAGAGGCTCTACCGACAGTACATATTTTATATCTAGGAATTGAGGTGGTCATGAAAACTAGCAGAGCCCGGAGAATGAATTAAGCTGTTTCATTTAATCTGAGGCCTTTAATTGCTATTTTTAGTATAACCTATTAAGGCTTAGTTTAACTTTACACTTTCAAGCATTAATAAACTAACTCTCCCTCTGCATTTTTTCAAAAGCAAAACTCATTTCAGAGTGACACAGTACTATCACTCTTGGTAACATCAAGTCCACAACCAAGCACACCCATCTCTTCTGAACTGTCCGCAGATGATGCCCATTACTGCAAAACTGCCACAAAGTAGAAATGTATTCGGTTGTAATGAAGTGCAAGAAAACGATACCCTGAATTTCAACATCTGTACTGAGAAGAGCTGGTTTGGGCTGGTTTTTTGGGTTGGGTTTGGGTTTTGTCAAAAGAAGCAGGTAGTAGCTTGTGCAATAATAAGGACAGGCATTTGATATTGCTGTTTATTTCTTTTTAAAAATTAGACAATTCTCAATGTATTATTCCAGCAACATGCTACTAAGCACTCTATACATTCCTTTCTTCAGAATAATTCTAACTAGTTCTTGGCAGGGAAACACCGAGTAAGAATTACTGACTTTAATAGTACCGATCAGAATTAAACCAGTTGAGAACTCCTCCCCTGAATCTGACATGGTATTTGTTTGAAATCGGACTACTCATATTTAATACTGTGTTGTCTTGAATACCTTTTGAAATATAAATATTTAGTTTCTCTATTAGAAACAGTTATGCGTGTATTTTTTCATCTTATTCAGAATAATAAGATAAAAATTTCCATGGGCGTTAAAGGGAGTTTCAAGTAGGGTGTCATAAAGCAGGCTTTAAAATAGTGCCTGAACCAGTTCTTCCACAGAGTTCTTGATTAACATCTACATACTTTCAATAACTATTTTCAGCAGTGTAAATTATGTGTCCTCCAAAAAGTTTTAATGAAAACCATTTTAATTAAAACTAGTTTGACAGCCTGAATATGCAAAGTCAAACCACAAGATACTAAATACTTTGAGATTTGTCTGCATATCTACAAACAAAACTTCCCTCAAATATCCCATGGAGCAGAAACAATTGTGGTAGCAATTAAAAGATTTTCAGTTGTCAGATTCAAGGTCACTAGTTAAATTATTCAGTCATTTTTACTTCTGGCAAAACCAATCTCTTACAGGCATGTATGGTTTTGTATGTTGTTTCCTCAATTGTTTAGAAGCACACACTTATATTCTCTATTTTACAATGTTGTGCTTTTTTAATTTATTCATCTGTACCAGTTTTTAGCTGAAAATTATTGTTCAATTTGTACAAATCACCCATGATTTAAACTGTATAATTACATTTCATGTAATCTCACAATTTCATTGGGTAATTAAATGATTCTCTACAGCTTTTTTATCAAAAAAAGCAATATACAATTAATGAATCCCTGTAGGATTTCCCCCCCTCCCTCACAAGCATTAACATTACATATTTAAATACATCGGACCAAATCCTTGGGCATGTCTGATGAGTTGTGCAGAAATCAGACACGCATGCAAAATGGCTCAAAGCTCACCTTTCTCAAAGGGCTGGATCCTACTGCAGGGCTATATCCTCTTCACAGAGAGAGGAAAAAAAAGTGTGAATGTGTAAATTACATCAGCTGTACAGATACCCTGGTCCTTCGTGCACAAGGAGAGCCCAGTTGTATGCCCTCTTACTTAAATTCTCCAGCATTTACTACGGTATTTTAGGAGTGCATATGGAAAGGGTATATGGAACTCTATAGCACCAGAGGATTGTTCTTACAATCCTCTCCGGGCAAATTACACTGAATTTAGGGCCAGTTTAGGGCTGGTATTCTAATTTTCAGTAGCTATACTATTCTCGAGGATCTAGCCCATATCATCATAGTGCAAATATAACCTCCTGTATAGATACCTTCTGGTAATAATAAAACAACATAACCTTAACAAACAGAAGTACAGTTCGTTAATGAGGCGTGGTACGTTTTACTCCATTATGCACCTAGGCACCTTCTTTCATTGCTAAGCCATCCACTTTTCAGAAAACATTTTAAAAATAACATCTCCTTTGATAATATTAAAAGTAGATGATAGGGTGTTTTTTTTTCTTCAGTAAATTAATAAAAGTACAGTATAAACTGATTTTTCCAAAGTCATTTCAGTTTAAAATGGGCTGAAAAAAGTTACAATGTTTAATGATCATTTCGGAATAGTAACTAGTTCACAAACATTTTGTTCATAATGAGAAAAATTTGTCTGTGACAAAAAAAATAACCACGTCTTCCAGCAATTTACAAACAGTATTTTAGATGCCACCATCACCTGAAGTTCTGTTGATGACGCCTTCCACCAGAACGCCGTCCTACTGATGATCAACACTCATCTTCTTTATACGATGAAGCAGAGCGTCTTTCTCCATTTGCACCTCAGCAAGAGCCATTTTGGCTTTGGCTAGTTCCTGTTTGAGACATTCATTTTCTTCAATAAGCTGAAACGATTGGGTTAGAAAAGAGCGTTATTAGTATTCCTGCGTACTGACCACTCTTTCCATTACAGTAACTTTTAAAATACCATACGCTCACATTCGTTGCTGGGTGCGGGTTTGTTGGGGCCAAGTCAATTGCGACCAATTCCCCATCAGTGTGTGTGGAACATAGAAAGAATTGATGCAGTTAGCTCAAAAGGCAAGACACCCAAAACCCAATGTTTTAGCTATGTCATTTCCACTCTGGAGCGGAGTAGAAACGACGCCAGGTTCTGAGCTCTAGGAACAGATTCTTACCCAGTGAAGAAAAGAGCCAAATCGATGTGCGGGTTCTGTCATCATCAATTCAAAATCCAGGTATGATTAACAGATTAGTAAGGGTCTGACTTAACAGTCTAGTCCTTTGTCTTTGGCAGTTGTGTGGTACAGGGAGGAGGGAGAAGGGGAGAAGAAGGGACTTGCTCCCTCATAAAACTCCCTCTGACGTAAAGGAGAAGAATTAGTCTGCAGTGTATTATTACCCTATTTAGAAAGCAGTATTAAATGTATTTTGCATGCCTAAGTGCTGAACCATACTGTAATATGCATAATTCATATTTTCCATCTCAAACAGATTTCTAACCAGAAGTAACCCCCAAGCCCACCCCCAGATAATCTAACAATTATGATGATTACCGATTGTAACCATTTTTTTGGGGGTGGGGGGTGGGGGTGAAGTCAAAAGGAATCCTTAATACCTCATTTTTAAGGAAGTCAGCTGAATCCCTGCTTGATTTAGGAGGTCTGGGAATTTCACAAGTAGTCTGTGTGGCTTGGTCCTGTGTTTTATGTCCAACAGGTCCAGTTGCTTGCTGCAATGCACTACTTGAATTCTTCATCTTTGACACATCATTTACTCTTTGATTGTCTATATCACAGAAATATATAGGGTAGAAGGTAGGGGTTTTGTCTTTTTTTGTTTTATAAACTTCAATTCTCATCAGCACAAAAGTAAAACCACCTAAACAAATATACTTGTAATATTAAGTACATTTATATTTACTTCCCAAAATCAAATATAAGAATAAAAAAATAATTAAAAGTCATATATCCTTTTTGAGGAAGAGAGATAGGAAAGGAGGCATGAGAAGAAGCAATATGTAGCTTCCAGCTTGAAGAAAATGATCACAGTAGCATCACCACTGAATACACACTCTGAATAATTACAAGTTTGAGAACTATTAATATTGCTATTAATACACTATCTCCAGCTCCAAATCAGATCTGAAGACTGCAGTTACATTTGAAGACACAGTGAGATAAACCTGCAGGATCAAGCAAGTTTTTAAATTAGAAAATAATTTAAATGACTTGGCATTAAAGAAATCTTCTAGCAGTTATAATTGAAGTGTACTGTATGTAGTACCTATTAAAATATACTGCTGTACACCAAGAGAAAAAATGAGGGTCATGGTTCTTAGTAGTCTAAAAAAATACTCTGGGTTGTTTTTTTTCTTTTTTAAACATTTCCTTCTAAACAAGAGTTTTCTGTTCATTACCCCCTCCTCCCACTACACACACCTGTGAGGACTCAAAAATGTAGCACTGCAGATACATCAATCACTGCAGTGCAGGCAGCATTTGACCTGTGCTTTTGAAGTCACTGTACCTGAGCAGTCCATGACAAGAACAGGGATCAAAGCAGTTCAGCAAAAAGGGGAAAAAAATGAGAGCTAAAAGGAACCTTAAAATTCCGTATTTTCTCACTACATTACTGTTTCTTGCAACGTTTAGTATAAAAAGATGACCAAAATGCATTGAACATCTTTAAACACTCAAACAATGTATTAGATAAGGTGGAGAAACTAAAATAAAACCAAATCATGCCACAGCACACCTCGGAGAAGTCCGGTCCACCTTTGCCGTACCTTTCCATGAGGCAGGTGAAAGGGCCATTAAGATCACCCTGCAGCCTCCTCTTCCTCAAGGCATACAATACATTGCATACTGTTGGATTAATATATTCAGGACCCGGATGAAATGCAGGGTGCACCCTCTGCAATTTGGTGAACAATACCGAACTGGAGGGTGACTGACACTGAGGGGCAAGGCTGTTTTTCGGAGGAACCTGGACAGGCTGGAGAAATGGGCTGACAGGAGCCTCAGGAAGTTCAGCTGAAGCCAGTGTGAAGTCCTGCAGGTGGGAGTGAATAACCTCTTGCTCCACTACACGCTGGGGACCAACTGGACAGAAAGCAACATTGCATGAAATGACCTGTAGGCCTCGGTCAATGGGAAGATTTATCGTGAGTCAGCAGCGAGCTCTGACAGCAAAGACCAGGCACATACAGGCTGTACTAGCAAAGGTATAGCTAGCAAGATGAGGGAAGTTATTCTTCTCCTATACTCAGCACCAGTGGGACCACAGCTGGAATACTAGATCCAGTTTTGGATTCCCTAGTGTGAGAAAAATACCAACAGCAGAGGACCACCAAGATAATCATGGCCAGGAGCACCTGATATACAAATGAGGGGCTTGGAGAGATGCACTCGTCAAATCTGAAGATAAGAACGCTATGTGGGGATCTTAATGCCGCCTTTGCCTACCTATAGGAAAGGTATAGAGAAGATGGACCAAACTTCCCTGAGGTGCTTGGCAAGTGCTCAAGCGCCTCTGTCTTGAGGTGGCAGGACAGGAGGCAGTAGACACAAGCTGCGACAAAGGAAATTCCAATTAGACATTACTAAAAAAATGAACCATAAGGGTGATCAAACACCGGGACAGATTATTTGGGGCAGGTTGTGGTATCGGCTTTTTGATGCTCAAAACTTGACTGGACAGGGCATTGAGCAACTTGATCTAATCTGCCCCCGCTTTGAGCAAGGAGTAGGACCAGATGAGCTCTAGAGGCTTCTTCCAACCTAGATTACTTTATGATTTTTTGACATATCTGTGAAAGACAACAGTAAAGTTCCAGCTCTAAATGTATTGATATCGAGATACCGAGGTGCAGGAACATACAAACCTCTAATAAGAAAAGAGCCATCATCATTTCTTTCTATCCAGAGTATGTCAATGTGTAGTTTTATGGGTACCAGCTCAGATGCCTTGAGATTTTCACGTGGACTGTCATCCTAAAAAATACAAGTATTGAAAAATGAGTTTACCAGGAAATCAAAGTAGCCAATTAAGATGTTCAATTAAACATGGGTGGATTTAATGAAACTCAAAAGGGAACATTTCAGAGTAGCATTTTCTAATGGGATCTCCACTAAACTTTAGCTCCATTTTTTTTTTCCCCAGAGATCATATTAAAGGCCCAAATTTATCTCTGGAGTAAGTCTGCTGAACTCAATACTTCAAAGTATTTTTACAGACATCTCAATAAGATTATATCCCAACTCAAGACATTCTTTAGCTCAGGAGCTCTCAGAGTCAGAGATAAGAAGCCTGTACTACATAGTATCTGATTTTCCCTTGAACTATTTAAAGATCGAATGAGTACAGCTATCATCCTTGAACAGATTTTGCCTTTTTAGAATTGAGTTTGGGATGACACCAGCTGCAGTTCAGTTATATTGCTGTACTCAACAGAAGAGAAACTTCACAAATTACTTCTTTTGGGGTGTCCCCAGGAAGTCTTTATAGTTCATTATCCCTGTCAAGCAGAATAACGCAGCCAGTATCATCAGAAACTATACACATCAGCATTAAGCACACAGCAAGAAAGCTGTTGAGATATAAGTGCCAAAGCTTCTCAAAACAGCAATGAGATTGCAGTAGAAAATGCAAAAAATAAAATAACCTTTCTTAAATTCTTCCTCCCCATGAAACACACTGCATCAAGTCTCATGCAGAAAAAACAAAAGAATATACTGCATTGAATAGGCAATGCAGCATAAATTTGAACCATATCCTTTTGCTCTTTATTACCCAACAACTCTATAAAAATGAATCATCTGTATGTCAAATTTGCAGTTTGTCAACCATCATGAGCAACTTCACTACGACTTGTGTGCGCTGCTGAGTGAGCACTTCAGTGCTTTCACTGTCAAGCAGACTCTTGTCGCTGGTTTATTAACGTGTATTTCCCACCTCAAACAGCTGCTTCCTCAAGAACATTTTGCTGAAGTCCACCATCTTGCCAATAAACCAGCACAATCCTGTTTTTAAATTTAAATGACTGTATGTTAAGACTTTCCTCTTTGCATTTGGGCATTCATGTTTGTGAAACACTGAAACCCAAGGAACAGATCCACAGCTCTTACAGAAAGTGCTTGTGCTACTCCTGTAGTAGAAAGGGCCCCAAAGGAGTGCCTAAGGATCCTCAGGGGGTGGAAAAGCTGCATCGTGGAGCAAGGGACTAGTGATGCACCCCAGTAGGACACCGTAGAGATAACAGTTGCCCTTCCAGCCAAGAATGATCTTAGCAGAATCAAGGCCTTAGCCCCAGATCCAGAACCGGAGCTGCTGCTCCAGTCCTCACTTTGTTCCAAGTTTATATGGGTGATTATTAATTTCCAAAGCAATGCTATAATTATCTTATCTTCATGTTTGTTTTTTTGTTGTGTCCCTGCCCATCCTCCCCACTCCCCAAAAAAAGCATCCTTATCTTTATATTCAATGTTTGTGCAGCACAAAACTCACCATCTCCTTTAAATGTCTGAAAGAAAATCCCCTAGGAGACTTAAGCAGGAGTGTCCTCTTAATGTTACTATTTTAAGCTATAGTGGTGTGAAAAGCTTGCATTACTTAGTATCTGTTTCCAAGGTAGGGCAGAATGTGAAATCTGGGTCCTAAGAAACAGAATCCAAGTGGTTTGAACTGGAATTCCCATAACCTTTTTCCTTCTTTTGTACTGAACTTTCATTGCAAGAACTATGCTCTAAGTAGGAAAGAGAATTAACCTCTAAAATTTGTGTTTTGTAATTAGAAAACCATTACTATGCTAAGCAAAAAAGCCGAACCAGAAAAACCCACATTGTGCCTCTAGGAACTTGGCATACCTTGCCTACAAAACTCCCAGACACTTTCACTCTACAAAAGAGACTGGGAGAGGAGAAAAAAAATATAAAATATTAATTCATATAAATAGCTTCATCATGCAGAGAATTCCCTTGTAGGCATACCACAGAGCCAACCAAATCTATGGATTTTTAAATTGGTTTAGTGTTATCTAAAGACCTTCCACAGTATGATAGCAGGTTCTTTGAAGTTAACTGTATCCAGATTAGTAGTTCATCATCAAAGAAACAAGAACACAATTTCTTTAGAGCAGCCAAATAGCTCATTGTTAACTTACTTTTAGGTTAATCCTTGCATTAGAAACTTTTATCTTCATAGGCATCACTTCCGCAACAGTTTCATCTTCTAGAAAATGCTGAATGTTTGTGAGGGAAGATGTTAGAAATTCAGCACTGAAGTTCTCTACATGACACTGAAGAAAACCATTTTTTACAGCCAGCAGAGAATGTATGACAGCACTAGGCCCACTTTCCCATCTCAAACTAATCTCAGGCGATGAATTAACTGGTCCAGCCACAGATTTACAGTCAGAACCTGTTGCAAAAGGAAAACGAATTTGCATTAAAACTTTGCAATGTGCAAAAAAGCAATTACGATGCAATTACTTCTACTTCTATTGTCCAACTGATTTTCCAAAAGTACTTTTGAAGTATTATCCACAAATTATAGCATTGCAAATACAGAACTTCAGAGCAAATTTCTAAGTATATCACTTCAAGGTACTAAAGAAAAATACACAGTACATACAAGGACTAGCATCTCACTGGAAAAGAACAACATGGAAGTATCACCAAGCACAAAGAATTTGTTCCCTCAATGTCTTGTCGATGGAAAAACAATTATTTTGCATACTTTCCCACTAACTTCTTCAGTTTTTATTTCAGAAGAACATTTAAGTCAGTTCACTCTCAGGACAGCAGTTGTTCTGTTGGAAAGGCAGTATTTCCTGACGCAGGAACTTACTTGCTAACACACAGGAACATGAACGGCAATGCAGTAAGATGGAAAACATGAGCACAGGGTGCCTCCATTGTTTGGGTGGCAGTAGATTTGAACCTTAAAAACCCCCTAGCAGTTTCTTGTTGGTTTCAGTATCTTTAACCAGTAGGGAGAGGGAAAAAGAGAAAAAAGGGAAAAAAAAGAAAAAATTTAAGGTAACCAGATTGGGGGGGGGGGGGGGGGTGGCCAGTATCCATTTGTTGTACAAAAAAGAGGGTTCACCACCAGAAATAATTATTGCATGGGATTCTCAAGTCATTTGGTCACTATGATGGCTGACCCACAGAAATTATCTGTATGACAAAAAGCGTATTCCTAGTAATTATATTAAGAAGCAAACACTGAAACTTCAAAGATAGCTGAAATCAAAGTAACTCAAGTAAAATGAACTGAATTATGCCAATTTATATTAGTAGAGCATCTAACTGTTAAACAAATTTAAGAATTAAAACAAACAAAAAAATGCTTCTTGGTTTAAACTCTGGTTCCCTCAGGAAAATCCAATGTTTACAAGCTTAGAAATTGGAAAAAAGAAGTGGATAAAGTTAAATTTAAAGATGAAGTAAGACTTCCTTTTTCTATTTTTGTTTCTTTAATACTATTCTTTCTTCTCTTCCCATACTACTGACACGCAGTTTATTGTAATCTCCTCTTCTTGATTTCTGCTTGTGCATGTACGAGCAATTACCAGAAAGCTGAAGAGAAGGCACACGGGAAATCTGCTAGCAGCCTTCCAAAGGTTACAAAGACAAAGAGAGAGTCAGGCTCTTCACAGTGGTGCTCGTCAGAAGGTGGAGAGACAATGGCTCAAATTGCAACGAGAGAGGTTCAAACTGAATGTAAGGAATGAGGAAAATAAAGCAGTGGTGCAGGCTTCCTAGAGAGGTTGTGCAGTCTCTGCCCTTGGAGGTTCCTTCCAAGAGCTGATGGGATAAAGCCCTGAGCAACCTGGCCTGATCTGAGAGCTGACCCTGCTTTGAGAACAGGATTGGACTACAGACATCTTGACATCGCCTCCACTCCTCTACCCTCAATTATCCTGTGATCCTATGAAGTGCAGGTTTCCTCTGTGGTGGCTTCTTTGCTGTGTACTATCTAATGCTAAGTAATAATGCGTACTCTCACAAATACAGTGTACTTTACCTCTCCATTTCAGACAGAACCTACTCTGAATAATCTGACTTGTACTGCAAAAGAAAAACACAGTATGCTGGTGGGCTGCAAGTTACATTGCTTCTCTTGAGTAAAGCTTATCCTGGATGCCTTCATATAAAGGAAAACCATACTTCACAGAGTTAAGTGTTCCTTCTGAATTACACAGCTGGTTTACAAGGCACTTGGTTAAAATTCCAAGGCGTCACGGCTGATCACATTACATTTGCAAAACATGAGCTTTTTGATATATCAAGTCTCTATAGTTATACTCAGGTATCCTGTTAAAAAGAAGATACTTGCAGCATGTGAACGTATT
This sequence comes from Haliaeetus leucocephalus, assembly GCF_000737465.1. NCBI lineage: Eukaryota > Metazoa > Chordata > Aves > Accipitriformes > Accipitridae > Haliaeetus > Haliaeetus leucocephalus. The sequence continues at coordinate 15,063,678 of NW_010972587.1, forward strand.
TTTAAAAGGTATCATTAGTATATTAATTGCTACTGCAATGCTATAACAACTGTTCACAGCACTAGCATTTAAGGATTCGGGTTCTTGATATGCTAAACCAGATGAAGCACAGATCAAAACTGTATAAACCAGATGACAATTCACTAAGTCACACTGACACTATGCTGGGTCAGACTCATTCAACAAGTTAGGAGGTTAGCTTTCAGTGAATAAAAGTTATGCAGATGAGGCAACATGTCCACGCTGAAGTTACAGCAGCCTCCCACAGGTCTTTGCAACAATCCCTTTTGCATTCTCCCCAGTTCTTGTCCCCATGATCAGTATCTGTAGATCCTCAAAGCCTTTTCAAGGTAGGATCATAGAGCATAAGCTTTCTTTAAGGATAGGTAAAGATTTTCTGTGGTTGCAAATTTGCAGATGCACTTAGCCGAGTCACTGGCCAGAGGCAGACCCAGAGCCAAGCCCCAGTGATGACTGGTTACCAGTCACAACAAGTTCTCCACTGGACCTAGGAGGAATTCCTGTTTGCTCTTGGGAAGTAGTAGCAGGGGAATGTTACCTTTCAGTTCCTCTTAAGCAATACGTGATGTATTATTTTTCAAAACTACAGACCAGATCGCTCTGAGATGCCTCTGCAACCTTCAGCAGCAGCAGCTTATAAAGGACCTAATGAGAACCTACAAGACGACAAAGGACATTGGGGCAAAACTGGCTTTGGTCCAGGTTTCTAACAACTGGAGAAGTGGACCACATCCCTAGTGGGGATGCTGCTACAGTGCCTAGAAAAGTTAAACACCTACTATGTTCCTGGACAATGTGCTTCCTCTGAGAGGGAGCCAAACAGATGCATGCAATGCTCATGGATACCAACTACAATGAAAGATGCTGTCTCCAGGAAAACGGCTCCAGGAAAGTACTGGGAAGAAGGTTTTGAGCATTCAGGAGGAACTGTATCAGTGTCTGTTTTGTACTTGTCTATAAAAAAAAAAAAAAAAAGGTGGGGTAAGAGGAGGGGTGAGAAGAAGGATAACTAACTTTCTATATTCATCCCAGAAAACATGCAGACTAGTCAACTGTTGCAGACCAAGTGCAGTCAGACAGACATATAGCAAGAGGCAGTAACTTTATTCAAGTAATACTGTCACAGCCTGAATGTTGTACAGGTCTGAAAATTGTAATTTCTAGTTTCAGCACAGCATGCAACAGACTGCCTGGAGCTACAGCAGCCTGGCAGAGTAATTAATTTGCTTTCCTATCTGTAGATTAGTTGGGTTCCCCTTTCTGTATGGTGCCCAGTTCTCATGGATGACCTAGCACAGCAGTAGAGTTAGGGCATACGCACATATCTATTGGCACTAGAGTCACGGTAGATGAACATATCAATCGATCTAGGTTGACAAAGACCAAATGAACATGAGAACCTTCAGCCTCTGCTGTGAACCAGAACCTCTCCCTTTGCTAGCTCTGTGAATAGAAGTTTCCACAACAGCCATGACTCCATCCTTCAATCCTTCCAAAGTTTAAGAAGTGCTAGATCTCACATTTCCACCCCCACCCCCCCCCAAAAAAAAGCACAGTGCAAGTATGAGGTACCTTTTGTGGCTCTAGTCCAGACAGAAGAGATTAGCTAAGTTACCAACAGTCCTTGAGAAGAAGGGCAACTCTCCAGATGGGAGAACAATGACCACTCTGTCCAATGAGTCTCTGCAATTGGTTTGGGAAACTTTGTTTCCCTCAAGGATCTATATTCTTCCCACAAATACAGAGAAAGAAGTAAGCAATATGTGCCCTAAGTACTTCCAGACCAGAAAAGAGCGCCTGCGTCATTGCCAGAAGAATCCACTAAAATGTAGAAAAGTGGCAGAAGAACAGACCACACATTCAGTCTCAGCCGTGAAGTCAATCTTGTTTATCTGGCAGATATCTGGAAGGGGGACAGTCAGAGGATGGAGTAAAAATTGCATTAAACAATTCAGAAGCTGCTATGAACTGCTGCTCCCTTCTCCTCCAAGCACGACAAGGTCTCAGTAAAAGCACTGCTCTTCCCAGAGTACCTCTGCCATGCTCTATCCCCCCTTCTTTTGTTATTGCTGCCAGACAAGATCTGATAAAGGCATGGTCCTGCAGCCAGCCCTGCAGGGAAGTGCACAGCTGCCACATTGCCCTCAAACTTATTCCAGCTAATAGGCACACTCTTCCCTTTCTACACCTACTCCATTAACAGTATAGTAGGTTTTAAATAGTTATTTTTACCCAGAACACCTTTGTAGACTGTAATTATGACTTGATTATTCATTGCTTTGCATGGTTCCTCAGTTTACTGGTTACAATTGTTAATTCAGCACTAGAGAAAGTTTTATTAAAGGTCTTGGGCGGGGGGGTTGCTTTTATTGGGATATTTTCTTACGCTTTTGCTCACTTGTTCTTGTAGTTGTATTTTGTTACCATTAACTCATTTCAATTGTTCCTTTAGATCTAATTCTCACGCTTCTTTCCAACCTTGATCCTCTGGAATTCTTTTTTTTTTGTTTTGTTTTTTAAACCTGCTTTCTTCCCTTAGTTCTTCTATTAGAATAAATGTGGGAGATGGAGAGCAGCAGTGGCTGCAGAAGATTCCTGACTCAGTACAGAAAGCACAGCCCTGCAGTGAAGAGAAAAAAAGATCAGTGGAGAGAAGATGCACATTACAGAATGGGAGTGACCAGCAATGTGGGGAAAAAAAAAAAAAAAAAAAAAAAAAAAAGTGTTGCTGGCCCGCCAAAATTCACCCATCCAGATAGCCACCAGAAAGAGAAAGGAAGAGATATGAAGTGGAAGCATTTCGAGATTCCAATCACTTTATAACCTTTTGTCCATAAAATAATCAGCCAATGCACAAGCCTCTCATAATCAGCTGAACCAGAGGAAGCAGGTTCTAGTTTTAGATCCACATGAGAGCAGGAAGGTGGCATGTTCTTACTACTTACTCCCTCTTGTTTTTACAGAGGATATGACAGATAACCAGAAATCAGTTTGCCTGCTGTATGAACTGAAGGTCAGCCATGAGTCTTCCCTGCTGGACCTCCCTCTTGCCTTCAGATGCCTGAATGCAACTGCAGCACCATGCAACAGCTGCTCAGGCAGCAGCTGCTGGCAACCACTCAGCTTATCAGCAAATGGATTCTTTAGCTAGGGAATCAGAGGCTGTACCACCAAGCACAACTTCCTGAAGAAAATCCATGCTGCTGGAAGGCTGGAAATAAATGGGAGCCAACAGCTGCTATAGCTTTTTCCTGGGAAAGCAGATGAACCAGAAGCAGGAAGCAGGTGCATCAGGGATCTGCCCCAAAACCCCTACAGCGCAACAGAGCTGGCATCCAGCAATCTGTGTGGAAGGCTGGCAGAGGGGAGCAAAGCAAACTGTGACGTGAAGTGGCACGCCAATACATCATGCCAAGAAAAAAACCTCACAGTATGTGAACTAGGTTTTCTGGCAGAGAATGTATATGTACTCAGGCCCCAGAACAGCTCTGACAATACACTGGTTGATCTAGTTACGCAAATATCTGGCATGAAAATACACCCTGTATTACTATCAAGCTTTAAAAAAAAAAAAAAAAAAAAAAAAAAAATAAAAAAAAAAAAAAAAAAAAAAAAAAAAGGGCTGTCCTTGGAGCTCACCTTTCCTGACACAATTTCCTGAGTCAATTTTTACCTTTTCTTAAACCACAGATTATAAATCTGTTTAAACTGTGGGTGTTAATTTAATCTAGAGAAATAGATCTTGAAGAAAAGAAAGATCCCTTCAAACCAAACCAAGGTACATTTAAGCAAAGTATTGTTAGAGCAGTAAGGGAGTTCCATCTTCATAAAATAACAACATAACGTAATGCAACTTATTTGATTTGAAAAAAGAAAACTAATGACCAGAATTCAATGCAACACATTTTTTTACTCACACTATCAGAAATAGTTCCATATTTCTTTCCCTTTTAATGTACAGCAATTAGGAGAAATCAGCGTAGATATTCTAAACCAGCATGAAAAGGATGCTATTGTACTAACATAAAACTGGTTTTGTGCTTTACAGCTAATACAGTGTTCTTATTTACTTAGAACAAATGTTTCCAACTCCAATTTCACAACACTGAGATCTAATTGTTAGTTCTTACCAACAGTTCTGTTGCAAAGATAGTGTCGAACACTGATATTTCCCAACTGATTTGGTATCACTTGGTTGACCTGTAGGCATATTTCTGTGTCTTCACCTCTGATGTCAATTTCACCATTAACGCCAAATATTTGGAAAACCACAACAGACATCTGTCAACAAAATCAAGATAAAACAATATGAGTTTGTTTTTTAAGTTCTGTCAAAACCTTTTCTCCCACAAAAGGAAAAGAATCTTTGTATCCTCAACCCTTGCTCACAGAAAAACACTAAGTTTTCTCATTTCTTCTTCTTTTCTTTTTGTACCCATTGGCTTGACAATGGGTTGCTCAATTGTCTGTCCAAAGACAGACATTTGTATTTATAACCCACTAATACCAATTCAGAATTGGACAGAAAAAGCCATGAAAGTGAGACAGACTTTCCCCACTCTGACAAAGAAGCATGTGACCTACGTGACACCTGAAATTTTCTAAGGCTGCATTCAACTTCATGCATATCATAAGCACAACCAAGCATTTGCGGTGCTGAATCAGACCAGGTTAAAGAACCAGGATAGGCTACTAAACTTTGGCTATCTGCATAGTAGTCAGCCCTTTTTCTCTATTTATTGGATTGCTGTATCTTTCAAAAAAAAGTAGCAGCCAGTTTCAAAAGTCAGCTTTGGTATCAGAAGGTATATGTCCATCATTACTACTACTTTGGGCTCATTTTCCTAATGACTTTTTAGTTATAGTCTACAAGTAGAAAAACATATGCTAACATGCATTTGCATAACAATCTGAATGAATTCTGGTTTCTCCATATTACCTATATGCACAGATGATTGAAAATTTATTTAAAAGGAACCAATCATTGAAGTGAGCTGCTTTTTTTTTTCTCTCTTTTTTTTTTTTTTTTTTTTAAATGAAGGTGATCCACAAATAGTTTAAAGCAAAGGTAGGATTACATGACTAACATTACTAAAAATGAAAATACGTCAGCAAGCACACAACAGATTTCAGTAAATTCACTGTCTTTCTTTGGGCCCATATACTCTTAGGTTTCCAGTTCATGACTTTAACTGATAGAATAATAAAATTTAAGAAGCACTAATTAGGGCAAGGATCAGCAAGGTATAAGTAAATAGGCAGATGGAAAAAGTTGGACCCTGCATAATGTCTCAGGGAGGGAATCTCTCTCTATATGCACTATTCTTCTAATCTTCTCTAAATGCTGGGCATTCTCTAAATACTGACATAACCCTGGACAACAGGCATCTCTGATCTGACCCAGCAGGGCTGTTGTTACACTCCTATTTGCAAATACTACAGAATGCTACCAGTGCTAAAGAAACATCTCCATATAAGAGATGTCAGAGTTATGGTGCTTTCTTTTAGATATACTTGATGATGTTAAAAAGCTCATTTTAAATATCATATTCAACAGAGCATAAAAGAACATGATGATATTACAAAATATTGCTAGGTACTAAAGCAGAAATATTTTCTGACATTTTTAAGCAGCTACTGTCATTTATCAACAGTGGCTATAGAGGAGATAACAAGGACAGAGAATGCTCAGTGTAACTTGGATTATAATCTTCATTTGTACTTAATACAAATGCACTAGATTTATAGGCTTACATAATACACTAACAAAAGTTCCCCAAACTACTTGAAAAATCACCTCTAGAAGCATGAATTTCAGCTCTATTTTAAGGTTTAATTTACTGAAGCATGTATTCTAATGGAATTCAATATTACCATTTCTTCACTAGTCTCATGGGCATTCTCTGAAGCAGCGCTCATGGCATCTGGAGATGACCCATCACAATTTTCAATCACTGTGCCTCCTTCATGGGCATTTTCTGATGGGCTTTGATAGTTTGTGGCTGTAATACCTTCCATATATACATCAGAAAAAACGCAAAGTTAGCATAGCATAACCTGAATCACTCCTGCATTAAGAATAAAGTCAGTGTCTGTTACTGTATGCATACATTAACTCATTTTTTAAGATGAGTTGAATGACTTATTAAACAAATATTTACGATTGAACTGCCAAATCCATTCCTCTAACAGAGAGTTCAAAGTTCTAGATGCTATGCAAGTAAGACAGGATATAGAACCAAAATGGCACTCTACATGCATTGTTTAAAAAATTGTGAAGGGCCTTTTTTAGTCTTTCAAATCAAATATAAAACTGATCCAGCAGAAAAAAAGGTTAAAGATTCCAAGCCATGTATCTAAAACACTACACAGTGCGTTTAGCGCAAATGCTTGCGGTTTTATGTTTAGAGAAATAAGCTATATATATTTTCGTTAGAGTGATCATGGTAATGTTTCCTTGACAACTAGGAAGCATGCAGACTTAACCTGCAGTTAAATATTGTTTAACAAGCTAAAAACACATATAAAGGTTATTTAAAATGGAAAGTATATTTTATGGCATGCTCCCACACAAGCACATGCAGGAATACTACAATGCAAATATATAACAAGTTTGCAAGTAAAGCATTCTTCTCATTGCTCTAGACTGAAAAGAAATCCTACAGAAAAAAATAGTCATTCTTTATTCAAAGTAGAATTTATCAGAAAAGAGGTACCAATAAAGTCTTATCATATTTCCTGACATTAGAAAATTATTTAATCAGTTTTGCCAGAAAGCTACTAGATCATTACAATTGCATAAGCCCACAATACTACAGACTATATAGACATAATTACCATATGCCTGAATTTCTCCCTCAGATCTGGAGTAAATGCTCATGCACAGATGAGCAAAAATTGGACAAATACCTGCTGTTAGACAGTCAATAGCTAGGTACTGCTCTGTAAGGAACGAGCTGCAAGGAGACTACCAAATCTATCTGCCTGGTAACGAGCATGGTGAGTATTAACAAAAATCCATTTCTTTTTCATCTACTTGTAAAATTAAAGCTTCTTTACCACTTCGAGCATAACACTGATTCAGGGTACAAACCTGTAAACACTTACAGCCAAAGCAACAGCTTTCAAGCAAAGCAGGGAACAGTTCTGCTTAATTCAGAGTTGCAACATAGTACTGCAATGCTTTTACTCTCCTCAAGAGGAAAATTACTTAGTGTTTAATTAAGTAGCACTACATAAGTAGCGTACCTTATTGCTTTCCCTGAAAGCACATGATATGCTGTGAATACATATGACATTACTGACTGGAGAAGCAAACAGAAATAGTGCTGTAAAGTATCCAGGATTTGCTGTGCTACAATCCTTTTGAGTATTATTTTGGTAACAAACAACATTTTTATATATTGCTTAAAAATATTTTGTTAAACCTACTTACCTTTCTCCAGAAAGCTTTGGCTGTCACTTCCATCACTCTCTATCAAATGATCCTCTAGCATCATACTATCAATAGAAATGGTATCCAGCGAGACTTGTGATGGACTTCTCTTCATATTCTTGTAAGAAACAGAGAATGCAGGGAGGTTGGACGGGCAGCGTTCCTTAGGCTTTGCACTTTTTAAATATAAAGATATCAGGAAATTATTATTTCAAATTAAAGGAATTAGATAGAAGTTACTTTAAAAAATTCCTCTAAACCAGGCAAGATACAAAAGAAAAAATCTGATTATTCAATTATCCTTTGGCAAGAAAAAGATATAAGCATAGAAACAACATGCATTCCTGTAGCTATTTGTGTTAATATTTCTCTCAATATGTATTAACATTTAAACTGAAAGTAAATAGTTTAAATCAATTAACAGCTCACTTTAGCTTTGATTGAATGCTGGATACTGCAAATCTTATATCTTTACATACTTTTAAAATTTTCATCTACTAGATGTTCACTTCCATTGACCATTACTAAAAGTATGTGGCCAAGATTGATAAATATTTTCAGATAGAAGGAAAATTGATTGAATCTTCTGTACCTTGATGAAGACTGGGATGCAAACATTCTAACTGAAGTCACCTTCTCTTTGTTGATTTCAAGCTCTTCAGGTTCTAAGGCAGTTTCTGTTTCCAAGTCAGTGACTTGGTTAAGACAGCCTTCAGTTGTGCCTTCCTGTTCATTTAACTTATTTGAGAATATGTTTTTGTCATCCTCTTTATCAATGAAAAATTCTGTAGAATCTTCTCTCTTATTTAAAATGGACATTGAATCTCTAGGATGCAAGCTACTTTTCTCACTTAGAGGTCCACAGACCTCCTCTGAATCACTTCTACTAAAAAGTCCACTGCTTCCTCCTTCACTCGTATCTCCCAAACCTTTATCTGATGCATCATCTGAAAATGACATTCCTTTCTGAAAATCCGTATTACTGTCCGATTTAAACAAAAGAGGATCTATTAAAATTCCTTTATTAAGTTCAGCATTCAGAGGCTTGCAGTCATTTACATAATCAAAATTAGTAATACCAGCTTGCACTATCTTATTGCCAACTAATTTACTCTCTGAAGTAAGAGGTTCCCCATTTCCCAAAGGGGAGAGTTCTGATGCCATGGGACTTCCTTCTTCCACAACTGGAGACTTACAAGGGTTTCCCTGAGTCACTGGATGGAGTAGTAAGGCTAGTTCTGCACTTTTCAGTAGGATCCCAATGCAGACATCAGTTTGCTTTGCAGGTTTTCCTGTCACTGCTTCTACATCATTCCTTAAATTTTCTAGGAGCAATACAAGAGATTCGTGGAGAAACAGCAAAAAAAGATACTGGTAATGATTGATCTGCACGCTCACGTGTTTCTGAACATGGACAAGAACATGTACATCTGCATCAGAGGAAGAGCTTTCAGAAAACGCTCCTGAAGTGTCTGACATTTGAATGCCATTGGTCAAGGGCTCTGTCTCACTGCTGTAATATTCCTTTAGAAGTTTTTTACGTTGCAGTCTATTAGCAAGATCACTAGATTCACTTTTTGGAATGTTCAAAGCTGTCTGATTATGCGATAAAAGCTCTTTTTGTGACTTTGCAAATCTTACTGGCTGGCAAATCCAAAGTGAAAGTGGGAATGAGTCCACAAAGCTTATCGGTCGGCCTTTCCCACTTTTCGTTCCTTCATAATCTATCCAAAACTGGGAAAAATGCAAGGCCCAAACATCAGTAGCTGCAGATGTCTTTAATGCATATTTATTCAATTTTGGGATGATATAACCTTTATAAACATCATGCATTTTAGTATCTTGTTCATGAGCATGTCTCTGGAAGATTGGATGCAAAAGATTAAAATTCTTCCGGGACTTAGGAAAAGTGGTGAAAGTTCGACTGAAAAATTCACAGTCTTTGAAGTTCTGAAACAAAGCTTCTAGATCAGAGTGTCTGCAGTTTGGTGAGTATCTTGTATTTGTAGCAATCATCTCTGAACTTTGAATGGAAAGTGCACGAGGTTGATCTTTATGAATTTCAGGTTTGTTTTCAGATGGGATGATGAACTGCAAGAAAGAAATATATTTTGTCTAGTTAGAAATGTGTAGATTAAGAAGGTATACAATTAAAGAAACAAAATAATAGCCATGACAGCTAAAATAAAGGAACATAATCATAGTTTTATGAGAACTCAAGTACACTAACACAGAACAGGGATAAGTCAGGCTTACAGATTATCACTTATGTTTCCTTTCATTTTTAAGAATAATGCTGTGGCATCTAAAACTCAGCGTTTGTACAAAAATGTAAAGGTCTCAGCCTTTTCTTATGTGAAGGATTTAGATTTAGGTCAGCTATATTAGGCTGAAGTGTCTCATTTCTTCAACTCAGAAACAGCTTGGCAGAAAGTTTCTTCTAGTGTTCCAAGTATTTACAACTTTGAACTCCAAATTATAATTCTCCGGTTTTCAATGTGATTTGTCAAATAGGGTTTTTCACTATAGAGTACTACAGTATTTTATTTCTATGTTAAGATACAAAGAAACAATGAAACATGCTAACACAGTTAATATTCTTAACGTTGCAGAACACAGAACAGGTATTTTGTGATCATTATCTGATAATCATAATAATTTTTTTTCATAATAAAAAAATACTCCAACTCCTAAAACCCAACAAAATAGTTCAGCATACTGGATTTAATTTAACTTGCATATCTTTAGTGAAGTTTTAAAGGAAATATATATTTTTATGCCAAATCCTGTAATGGATGTTGTTGACACGGACCTTGGCCACACTAGTTTTGCTAGTATCAGTGACACTACCTTCTGTCACAACATCTCCATGCTGAATCTCTAGAGAGATCAGAGTAAAAAAAAGTCATCCTAAAGACACTTAAAAGATGGGAGTGATGAAGTTTCTTCATGTAAATAAAAGGACTCAGAACGAAATAATCAAATATGTAACTATGTCATAATTAACTATATGATATGTAAATATCAAGCACACCAATAATAAAAGAGTCATAATTTTCTAGAATAAAAATAATGCAGTTAATACAGGGATGAAATAATTAATATGAATCAAGGTCTGAGGGATTTGAGAATACTTTTATCTTCTCTTAGTTTAGTGAGCTATTCACATGTAGTAACTCACTATTAGATCAGTCTGTATTTATAGTTGCCTGGTTGTTAGCTCTCAATAATTGTTTTCATTCAGTACAAACCATGTCCTTTTAAAGTATCAGTAAATATGCACCAAGAACCTTAGGAAGATAACCATGTCTGCACATGTTACCTTTTTAGAATCCTTGAAACCTCTCCTGTGGGCACCATCGAAAAGATTCCTTGTTTTGTTCACCTCTGAACCTTGGAAACCAATGCCCAATGCAAATCGGAGGGGGCAGAAATTGTCTGCTCAATAATCCTTCTCCTCCAAAGGAGGAGAAAAGGGAAGCAAAAATCTGATGTTCAGCTGCATTAACAAGCATCACTCCTCTGGAATAAACATATAGAGAACTTCTATACCTGAACTACAGCCAAGGGCCAGCGTGAAACAGAAAACGGTGAGAATGGGTTTTGGAGAAGGAAATAAACCTTCGGTTGAACTGCTTTCTTTACTCCAGGCATTCACTAACAAGACGAAAGTTTTGATATACTACAACCAGAGTAACAAGGGAGGGCCCTTGCATTAATACGGAGTGCAAATAGGAATTTTTTGCTAGTCATTTTTACTTTAGTGCTCAATTTTTTTTCTTCTGCTATGTCAGCTTCATTGAACACAGTGAAATAATTTGTTAATACTCCCATTCAGGTCTTCAATACAACACCAAAATACCCCTAGGACATAGACAAAGTAGCATGGTAGACAGATGTCTGTCTTCAAACCATCATATTCTGCATAGCTTTCCAGAGCAGCGTTGCTTATTGTGTGGGCTGTTTGTTCATTTATTTGTCCATTTATTCCTTAAGCTGCTTTGCTCACAGCTATTCAGAGTAAAAGTATTTTCCTCCAAGGAACCACAAAACCCCTCCTCAATGACAGCGTACCTTTAACATTAGTCCATCAACTCTAACATCAACATGTTCATCTGATTTTGAATTGTCATTTAACTTGTACATGGCCATGAACTGAATAAGACTCTGTTTCAAATCCAGCACAAACTGATTTAGCCAAAGAATACTTCTCTCATCCAGGGTGAACTGTAAAGCATTCAGCTGGCCATACAAATTTGGACATGGAACTAAAAGAGAAAACAAAACAAAATCATGAGAGTAAGTAGAATTTTTAGGGGTTGTTTGTTTTTTTTTTTTTTTTTTTTTTTAATGAGTACAGACTTACATTTTCACTGGTATTTTACATCAGAGAAAGAATGGAAACCCACTCCTTTAGTCCCAAGGAAGAATAAATTGTTAGGGGATACCTAAAGTGATGCTTCTTTCTCTCACTTCAAGCAAGTAACTGAATTTTTGAATGTAAAAGCTAATATTAGAATAGAACGAAGTCTGAGGAGAGGGGGAGACTGTCCTCATTACAGAGGGAGGGCAGGACCAATGAGATTTGCTGTCCTCAAGTCCTATCCCCAAGAAATCCACAGACATTTCTGTATATAAAACAGGGCCAGCCCCATAACACATTAATAAAAATAACTCCAGCAGATCTTTGTTGCATCTTACATACTACTGCAATAGTTTTGAGTTCTTTTATGTAGCCAGACAGTGGAACTGCAGAAACAATACATGTATGTTGGAGAACGAATAATTTATGTCAGTAAAAATGCTGTGAGTGTTTTCAAACTTAAAAACCATATTTATAAAAAACAGTATTTATAGAAGTTTGCCAGAAGCAAGCACTGTGGAAATGGAGCAGTGTTGTGTTCTGTCCATTTTAGAAAGCCATTACCTACTTCCAACTGTCAACCTAGAATCAGTATTAAGCTTCATAAATGTGAAAGTAACACACAAAATTTATGGTTTGGTACCAAAAAAAAGTCTTACTAGGAAAGTCCTTTCCATCTGGGTAGTAATATTCAGTGAATTCAATATGAATAGCTGGCATTTCTGGTGGAAGATAAAGTGACTTTTTATTGCAAGAGATCAGAGCTTTAGGGGAAGAACGACATTGGTCTGCTGTTGAAACCTGTAAAAGATAAAAGATTCATTTCATTAATACACTACATTTTTATGAATCATTAAGCATTTGTAGTTGCAAGGCACTGCTCCTAGTAGGGTAACATTCCACTGCTCTCAGATGTAGATCCCCAACTACACAAAGTGCTAACAATGAGAAACTTAGTTGCCTTGTAGTAGAAGCAATCCACATAGAACAGTTTCACGAGAAAACTAAATAGTATTAACAATACCAGATCCCCTTCCTTCATGCCAGGCAGGAGGCAGCAGGTCACTTTCAAAGGCATTCAGTAGAAGCCTAGAGTGATCTGGTATCCTTATTGCAAACACTACAGGTACTGTATAAGCAATTAAGCTAGGACGTGGTATATTTGCATACCGTCTGTCCAAAAGGATTCCATATCTTGATGATAAGGGATAGATAAGCTAGATAAGTTTATTACACAACTGTTAGGAAGTCCTTGTACTGTCGTAAGGACAGATTCCAGTACATGGGCCAACTCTCGACTGTGCACTGCTAAGCAAGGTGTTCAGCATGCACCTGGCAGAGGTATGTATGCTTGGCTATGCCCGAAGGTCTACTTCACAGGAGAATCAAGACACTCTAGAACAGTAATCCTCCATTTCTCATTGCTTACAATGTAAATTATGAAACAAGAAGAGATGACCTTTTGATATATATTTGACCTTAAATTTCTTGGAATGTGCCCTAGTTTAAAAAGTACATTGTCAAAACAAAGTTCTTTCATCCAACACTTAGTAGGTCAGACTACTAGTTTGAAATCAGCCAACATATTAATATTGAATATATGATGATGTCTACTTGTGTTAGTTTCACTGGAAATAATGAATATATAACCTTTATAAGCCTGCTTCACTCTACATAGCTGTTTTCAAGCTGCAAACATCTCTGTATTAACACAGACAAAAATTCAAATAATAACAGATCTATTTGGAAAAAGAGCTTTTTGTAGATTGTATAGAAATGATGACAATTAAAAAAATTGAAAATGTATTTGTGTAGGGAGGAGGAGGAGACAAGCATCTGAAGAGTAGAAGGCAAATGAAAACACTGACAGTACAAAATGATATTACAAAACCACTTCAAACCCAGATGAAGGCTTCTGGCAGCAAGCTGCAACCTCCCACTCTACCAGAAGCAATATAGCAAAAAAGCACTGAAAACTGGAACAAGAGCAAGTAGAAGTCACAATGACTAAGGGCACACACTAAGCATTTTTGTTAGGACCTAAAATTTAGTAGTAGATCCTCCTATATCACTACCATTCTGCCTTAGAGATATACTCCTCCTCTATCCCAGTTGCCTCCTATCTGCACCGAAGAGTGAATCTGGACCACAACCAGTAACTAAAACTACTCAAACAAATGGGGGGGGGGAGAATGATTAAGGTGTCTACTCAAAATATCACTGAGGGAGGGAGGGGCTGGAGAAAAATTTTAAAAACCTCTTAATTTAACATGTAAAAAAACCCCCAAATCCATGTACTTTGAAAAAGATAATAAGAAAAGCATGAAATACAAAACCACATATTAAAATATTGGGTACCTAACACACTACAATGAAAAGATGAAAATCCAAATGTCAGGATTTGGGGTACAGTAGAACTTGGATCAAAAACATAGTTATGATAGGGTATCATCTAATACAAAGTCATTAAGAAAATATCCACCAATTTTAACAAAGCAGAAGCAGGCCCATAAAGGTCTAATCCAATAATGAATGGAAAGACTTCTACTAATTTCAATGGGCTTCGGAATTGTCCCTTAAAAACCATAGTTATGTAACAGTCAAGGGCAAAGAAGCCCCAGTTTTACTAACTTGAAGAAATGTACCTGATATATATTGAAATCTGCAAGTCTAACCACAATAGGACTAGACATCAGTTTGCCCTTTGGTTGTTGGGAAGATACAGAGGAAGCCCTAGATGTTCCTTTCGGTATCTGTTCCTTGCCTGTAGGAAAGAATAGTGATGAAATCATTGAAAAGAACAGTCTTTTTTAGAATAGTTTTAACATTTCATGGAATTAGAGCATTAGTGATGCAAACAAAGTACCTGTTTGTAGGTTCTGAGGACATACAGCAGGTGGTGATTTGGGAGGAGAATCTAAGACCTGGTCCTTCACAGCCTGCTTAAGCAATTCAACATTGCTTTTGAATTCATTTAATAATTCTTTGGCCCATCCACTCCTGGTTTTAGTGGCATCACTATAATGCATCCAGTGATTGCAGCTGTCTCCTGCAAATAAGAAGAACGGGGGAGATACTAACTCATTTGAAAGTTTGCTTCTAACCGGATAACAAGTTTCCACTACTTCATAATTCTTCTTCAAAATATAATCTCATTGTATGCTGTAATTATAGAACAACAGAAGTTATAACAGACGTTAAAACAGAAGTTATATATTACATAAAAACAAGTCTCACTCCTTCACAAAATCACTCAGAAAACAATGTAATATTGCCACCTGCCTTTAAAAACCACTAACTAATGCTGAAAACATCACTGAATATTTCCAGTTCACAGAAATCTGATAACATGTTAATGTCACACGTGAGAACATAAAAAAAAAGTTTCACTGAAAAAAAAAAAAAAAAAAGAGAGCAAGTAACAGAGCAATGTTCTCATGCTCATTTTTTCCAAGCTTATCTTTCCTGCCAGAACTGTGTCCTAAGAAGTTCCTGGTCCCTTTCCAGAAATATGTTCTTTTTGTCTTGGCTCCCTAGCACCTTTATGGCATACAAACAAGAAGGTAAGTTCAATCAGTGCTGCAGCACACGCAGCCTTAAAAGTCAAGCCCAGTAGAAATTCTTTTATTCCTAACATGTGTCTGTTGGTCAAGCATTAAACCTCTGAAAGGACACAAGGATGAAATACAAATAACTTCTAACAGGTGGTACCTCACTCTTCAAATACCAGCATGCAAAAACTTACTTTATTTAGGACTTAATGAGGTTTTGAATACTTACAGTGGGGATGACTAGATATGGTTGCTATTAAAATAGGAAAATGCTTTGGGAAAAAATTGTGATTTCAAGTCTAAATGCAGAGATAGAAGAAACTTTAAAGGAGGGGCCTACCACAAGAGACAGCGTTTTTCCCCTGCCTCACAGCCTTTTGATGGTTATTCATATCTTTCTAGCTAAGGAAGAGGAGAAAGGAACAGGGCAGAAAACAGAAAGAGAGCAAGAGGGCAAAGATACATTAAATTCAAGTTCATGAAGCTAGGATTCTACAAAACACGCCTGAAGTGGGGTCACCCCAAGCATATGCACATAAACTCTGAAGTACCTACAGGACAGCAGCATTATAGGGAAAGCTCTCATACCCCTTCTGGGAAGTCAGTATGGGCAGGAGCCTCTCTGAAGTGCTTGTACACTAACACACACAGCACAGGCAAACTGCGGGAGCAGAAGGAATTGGAGATCTACATGCAGTTGCAGGGCTGTGATCTCACTGGGATCACAGAGACACAGTGAGGTAGCACACACGCTGAAATGCTGCAAAGGATGGACACAGGCTCTTTGGGAAGCACAGGCCAAGAAGGCGAGGTGGGCGAGTCACCCCTTCAGTGAGATCAGTGGGAACACATGGAGCTCTGCCTTGGGATGGATGATCAGCCAGCTGAGCCCTCACAGGTCAGGATTAGAGGGCAGACCAACATGGATGATGTTGTGGTGGATGTCTGCTACAGACTGTCTGACTAGGAAGATGATGAGGCCCTCTTCAGACAACTGAAAGAAGTATCATGTTCACAGACCCTGGTCCTCATTAGGAACTTTAGCCACCCCAGTATCTACTGGAGGGACAACACAGCAAGACACAAGCAATCCATGCCACTTCTGAAAGTGCATCAATGACCACCTCTTAACACAAGTAATCAAGGAGCCAAAGAGAGCACATGCTCTGCTGGACCCAATTCTTACAAAAAAGGAAGAACTGTTCAGGGATGAGAAGGTCAGGGGCAGCCTTGGCTGCAGTGACCATGACATGGTGGAGTTCAGGATTCCGAGGTGAAGGAACAAGGCAAAAAGTTGAATGACAACCCAGGACTTCAGGAGAGCAGCCTTTGGCCTGCTTGAAAGCATCTCATGGGATATAACCCTGGCCAGAAGAGGGGCCCAGGAGAGCTGGTTGATGTTCAAGAATCACCTCCAAGCCAAAGAACAGTCCACCCCAAAAAGCAGGAAATCTAGCAAATATGGAAGGAGGCCTGTGTGGATGAACCAGGAACTCCTGACTAAATTCAAAGATAAAAAGGAAGCGTACAAGATGTGGAAACAGCATCAGGTTACCCAAAAATAATATGGAGGATGGTGTTAGGAATGCCAAAGCGTATCTGGAGTTGAATCTAATGAGGAGCATTAAGGACAACAAGAAAGGCTTCTACAGGTGTATCACCAGCAAAAAGGGGGGAAGCTTGGTCTTGCTGCAGAATGGAACATGGGACCTGGTAACAAATAACATGGAGAAGGCTGAGGAACTCAATGCCATCTTTGCCTCAGTCTTCACTGGTAACACTTGCCTTCAGAATTCCCAGGTCCTTGAGACCCTTGGGAAAGTGTGGAGCAAGGAAACCTTCTCCTCAGCAGAGGAGCATTACCTTAGGAAACATTTACACTGATGAGACATGCACCAGTCCATGGGATCCTAATGAGACGCAAACAAGTGCTGAGAGAGCTGGCCAATGTCATGGGGAGGCCACTCAATTATCTTTGAAAGGTTGTCAATTGAATAGTGATGAGGAAAGACTCCTGATGACTGGAAGAAAGCAAATGTCCTTCCTATCTTCAAGAAGGAGGATGAAAAGAACAACAGGCCAGTCAGCCTCACCTCAAAGAAGGTAATGGAGGAAGGTAACAGAGAGCAACAGAGCAAATAATCCTGGAAACCATTTCAAAACACATTAAGGACAGGAAGGTGATTGGGAGTACACATGCATGGATTTATGATGGAGAAATCATGCCTGATGAATTTTACAGCCTTCTACTATGAGACGACCGGCTTGATAGATGAGGACAGAGCAGTGGATGCTGTTTATCTCAACTTTAGCAAGGCTTTCAACACCGTTGAAAGCAGCTTTGCAGAAAGAAACCCAAACCTGAGACAGTAGAGTTCAATATGAACTAGCTATGTGTCCTTGATGCAAAGAAAGCCAGCAGCACCTTGAGCGGCTTAGGAAAAGCATTGCCAACTGGTCAAAGGAGGTGATCCATGCCCTTTACTTAACCCAGGTGAGTGCTGGGTCCAGTTCTGGGCTCCCCAGTACAAAGCGGCCATGGACTTGCTGGAGTGAGTCCAGAAAATAGTCACAAAGATACTTAAGGGGCTGGAATACCTTTCAAGGAACGGCTGAGATAGCTGGGATCATTTAGCCTGGAGAAGAGAAGGCTCAGAGGGATCTTATCAATGTGTATAAATGACTGATGGGGGAAGTAAAGATGAGGGAGCCAGATTTTTTCTCAGTGGTGCCCAGTGACAGGACAAGAGAAAATAAACACAAATCTCCACCCTTGGAGCTATTCAAAACTAACTGGACACAATCCTGGGAAGCTAACTTTAATTGACACCACTTTAACCGGAGAGGTTGGACTAGACAATCTCCAGAGGTGCCTTCCATCCCCAACTATTCTACAATTCTATAAATGGAGACGCCATTGCCACATTTATCTGTGAAAAGTGAAGAGCAGGCCAGATTGTAACAAGAAAACAGTATTTTAGTGGAGCTGGCACTGACGTTCCTACCATCTGAATTTATTGCTGGTTGTCCAGGAAGAAAATGCTTTCCAATTTCTCATATTGTCTCAATATATCAGCTTGATCAAGAATTTCCTGTGCTGCAAAATGTCCTACATGATGGCAAAGCAGCAGCTTTCTCTGATCATCATCCAGCAACACATCAGCTGCAAAGATAATGGGTCTGGATAAAAGATTCTGTGAGGGCAGGTCTGGGAGGACTAGTAAAGCGATGGATTGCTGTACAGACAGGTTTACAATATCCAATAAGTCTGGCTTATGTTAGGGTTATCACAGTCAATGGACATACAACCTGCTTCATTTTTGTTAAGTACTATGAAAGGCTATTGTTGGAAGGCTTGATTTTCCATGGGTTAGAAATTTACCCTACAGCAAATATGCCTCAGACACCCTTCTGAGTCTTTCTACGTAGGGTCTGTTACAAAAACAAACCCCCCCCCCCCCCCCCCCCCCCCAAGAACCCAATCTGCAAAATAATTAACTGTTGAGGACTTTTTCCTGAAGGTTTAATCGCAATTTCCAAGAAGATGATACCAAAAGAGCTATTTCTAGATATTCCGTAGGCCAGAGAGGCACAAAACCAGAAAACAATCTGGTAACAGTCACAGAAGAATATAGCTATCTCCTCCTTCCCTACCATTATAGGGTATTAATCTGGTGTTGTCCTTCAGTATGCAATATTGCAGAGCCTCGACTTCAGGATAGGAATGCTCTGCATATCAGGTGATAGCCTGATAAGAGCAGTATATAGAGGCATGATACCTACAAGGCTAGAGAACTCCCTTTGAACTTTCAAGATTAATATGTGCTCCTTTGAGTAAAGGGGCTCTCCTCTCTGTGACGATAGTTTGCCTATAGAATTGCCACACTCTTCTAAAACAGTGACCTCTTAAAAAGGAAAAAAAAAAAAAAAAAAAGGATGACCTCTTAAAGTGGAAAAAGAAACTTTCTGGCCTGTTGCCTTCCCCTCCACACATCCACGCTACTGGATTAAACACCACCACCTTTGGCAGTTTTTTGTCATAGCTTATCAATGAGACCTAGATTTCTGTTACTTAAACATACTTGTACAGAAAACCATTTAAGACTGCAGGAGAACACTACCTTTAGAGGCACAACCTTTGCTCTGCAGCTGATCTTTTCCACCTCTGGTTTCATGTAGTGGGAGTTATGTCCCATGTAACCATTACCTAAAAGCATTCTCAGTGAGCTTCTAACATGCCCATCCAAGAGCCTACAGTGCATGGTTCAACCTAGCTAAGAATCCTTCCAAAAGAAACTATTTATTTCCCTGGTTCTCTACATTTTCTCTGAGGAGAGCTCACAGAAACCATAGATAGATGAGACCCTCACTTCGACACAGTAGAAACCAGAAGTGACAGTAAATGAAAAACAGCTGGGTCACAAGACAGGCATGTGTTAAACCTCTGTAACTTAAGGTCCCACTTTCATAGGGCACGAAACAAATTTCAAACCATATTAGGACAATCTATAGCAAGGAAAGAATATTGTTTTTCTTAAGCATATTCTTTTCTGTGGCTGTGCATGTTTATTTGACCTATGCTAAATTACATTTTTTAAGGTGCAAAAACTATACTTGCTACTTATGAATGAAATAGATTGACATTACAGGATTCCACCTGCAACCATGAGTGACAACAGGGACATGAGGCAAGCTATGGCTAATTCAATCTTTAATGTACGTGAATAATCACTCCAAAATGGGTGGTCTGTGTTAGTAAAAAGCAAAACAAAACACAACCAACCCTCCCCCACCAACTAAAAGCCCCTCCACTGTACTGGATTGCCTTTGATCTCAAATTCAACAGCAAACATATTTTGTGTCTTCTAAATTTTTTACATTTCTATAAAACCTATTTACTAGAAATTATTTGTAAGAAATGCTTCTTTGGAAATTTCTAATATCTGTTTAATAACAATTTCTTAACAAAAGGCTATACAATTGAACCTCTATACACTGGGATTCTTGTTTAGCAAAATAAAACTCAAAACATTGCTTGGAAATGGACATAAAATAGACTTCTATATGGAAAAAAAATCTAGCAGATTGACTCTTGCAAATATCCAATTAGTGAATTCTCAATCTGCCATACTGCCTTCCTCTGTCAACACACAATTCTTTTCATGTCAGAAATGTGTAAACACCGTTTTGTTGACCAAACAGAACAGTGAAAAGGAAAAGTGTTTGGCCTAAAATAGCTCATTCACAGAAATTAATTGGTTCCCAGGTTGTTGCTTTTGTTGGGGTTTTTTGCATATAGAAGGAAATAAAAAGGTGTGCATTTCAAATGCTTAGAATGTTATTATCCAACCTGTATACATATACACACACAATTTTTTTAGTATTCAAGCAAGATAGTTAATTCACAAGTAATTCACAAAATGCTCATTTTCATACCTGCTTTGTGAAATGGATAATAGTCCACTGTTAAATAGCTGAAGGAAAGCTGCATTGCCCCTCCTGTAACACGCCTATTTGAGTCTGTAAAATAAAACCACGCTCAGTTCTGCAGACATTGTATTTAGCATGTTAGTTCTTATGTTGCTGCATTCCTTTAAACAGCTACTTCTTCCTCCCCTTTCCTGGCTCTCCTTACAACCTCATTATCTTCCCTCAAAATTTTCATTCAGATAGTCTTCACTGGTTTCTAAAGATCAGCTTTTAGAACTCCTGTGTTCTGTACTCGGTTGCTACTAACAAATTGCATATTGTTTTAAATGCTATTAAAAAGTAGACAACTCTTTGAAGACATATTGCTGCAGTTTTTCTGAAAGAAAACTTTCCACACTGAATATATGATTATGATCAGTCATTTGAAGCCAACATTTACTTTCAAGACTATTGTAAATACAATTTTTTTAATTTTATTTGACAAATATTATCGCAGTAAAGAGGTCTTCTCAGAGTCTTCTCTTCTGCTTTTTCCACTGCTAAATTTAAACTTCATGGCCAAAAATAAAGGACCAATAAAGAGATCTCACCAAGAATGATAAATCCCAACTGCAGTAGATACACCACATGTAAGGAAATATGTCTCTAGCCAGTGAGCCTTATGCTCTGCTGCTCTGCAAGATTCTTCCCCAATCAAGGAAATATACTCACTAAAACCTAAGTTTTCCATACTCTTTTCTTCAGAAGACCTTGTATGCCTCTAAATTTTTCAGTGACTAGCCAGCTCCTTGGATATACACTGATATGTCATTCTCTTCTGATCACTTTTAAAAGGCATGAAAGAAGTGTCATTTGTCTTCTTTTTTCCTGATTCTAAATATGGCTATATGCAATAGCCTTTCATTTAAAAAAAAACCAAACCCCAAAGTACAAGTATTACACACAAAATTATAAAGCCACAGAACACTTGTTCCATTCCTTCCATGTGCTGCAGAGCATACCAAATTCTCTAAATTACTAACAAAAAGAGGACTGCTCATTTATTAGTCTGCATTTTATAAAAGTAATACAGAAGCAGATTTTACAGTGACCCTTTCAAGCCACAGTATTGTTGCCACTGCATTCTTCATAACCCAGTTAACTTATAATATAAAAGAAAAAACAGCAGTAACAATCAGACTGGACAGAATCAGTTTCTACAAGACAGGAAAAGCACTGAGGCTACTAGCACTCTTAGCAGTTTTTATTGCGTTTATTCTAAAATAATTACATTTAATAATGAAATGTTGTCCTAACAGAGGCATCTAGCCAATTTTAAATGTGTCTGCAGACACTGAAGACAATTCCGAATACTCCTTTAAAATAAAGACAGACTCTTGATTAACATTATCGTATTCCCCCAAATGTCTTCTAAAAGTGATTATGGTTCACAAGCATGTTACTTTTTTTTTTTTGAAAGTTACCTTTTTCTTTAGCATGGATATCATCACATATATGTAGGTCCAAATGAGAAATTACTAAGTGATGAGAGGTTTCCTTAACATCAAAATCATTAAATAATTTTACTATTGCATCATTTTGATCAGGTGCTGCTGTTGTCTGGTGTGCTTTCACCTGCTGAGAGCTGGGTGCAGGGGCAGAGCTCTGAAAAAAATATTTAGTCATGTCAATTTATAAAGTTCATCCTTCCTTTCAACCAGAAATATTCTTTTACTTACTCAAAACAGGCCTTTGAAATAAGGAAAAATCTGCATCACATGCGTTCACCTTGGATTGTTATTGAGATTTAAGTGTGCTGTTTTAGAATAAAGGTAAGTTGAGCTAATGCCTAGGTGTCATAAAGAGACAGTACCAGTGCATCCCCCATTCTCCTCCTCTTCCCCCACACTTCTTTACAGCCCTGTCACTTGCAGCACTGGTATTTTTCTAACTTTTGTTGCAAGCTGTTCAGGGAGCTAAACCAGCAGAAAACTATCAATTTTTTGTTGGGCTTATTTCTGCTAGTTTAGTTCCCCAAACTACTTCACAATAGGGTCAAACGTGAGCTGGTGCCAGTACCAGGGAATTTGAGAATCAGGACCTTTCTGCTCACTAACAGCTAGCCATTAGATTGCTGTAGCTAAACCACTGAATCATGCCATAAGTCATCAGCACCGCCGCAGGAACTGAACTCTCCATTGCAGTACACTATCTTTATTGTAAGAGATTCTATACAAATGACTTTACTCAATCAGCCTTAGTAATAAATTATGTTTTATTTTTATAGGACTATCTTTTATCAGTGTATTTCTGCTGCTGCTTTACAGACAAGAGGAGGTCCCTACCCCCAACACTCACAAAAGCCCAGCTGGTCTAGTCTACTGTATGTGCTGAAAGACCACCAAGATTTACGTAAGACTATCTTACATACAGCATCAATATCACATCTATGCCAGCAGAAATATGTTAAAAGCAGAATTATTTCCAACTATTATTTCCACTATATATTCCAACAAGAGACCTGCATGATGGAAAGCTCTTACTAAAAGCTAATTTTCTAGTAGCACGAAAACAAACTGGACAAGCACTTTAAATCACTGTAGTAAGCATATCTATCCACACATTAAGGCTACTTTAGTAGATCTTAATTATATTTTTTTTATTCATAACCAGAAAATATTTGGAGAGCAAATTCACTAAACAGTTAATCAACTGTTAAGTAAGTACAGAAATCTAAATACTCTGTATATGGATAAATACAACTTTTTTCTTTCCTGCAATTAACATCAATACACAAAATCTTGTAAAATAAAGTCTATCTTGTACTACTGTGATTCATTCTCAATGTAATTTAAGATACACGGCTGAATGAAAATGAGTAACTGAACATTCTCCAAAATAAATTAACACAACAAACCACATTGTGTTGTATTTTAGAACACCTGATAATGATAATAGTGAGACAATTATCATACCTGTGCTGTTTCAGAAGCCAAGCTTTTTCTCTGTTCTGTTGATTTCTCTATGGCTTCACTAAGAGATTTGGCATACTGCACCATAGCTTTCAACTGTGAATCAGTCAAAACCCATAGCAAATCATCCAGAATCAGAACCAGTTTTGATGCCACTACATTACAATCCTTTAACTGTAGAATAAAAATTTAAACAAGTCAAATGGATTCATTAAATACTTACATTTCTCATACCAACTATAAGAAAAAAAAAAGCTGAATGCAAAACCACACCTCCCAAAAAGCAAATTTCTTCCATATAAATAATAAAAATATCTTTTATTTTAAATTGTAATCCCCTCATTAACTAAAAAGTACCTAAGATATACTATATTTATGCCTCACTTTTAATGTTTGGCATGCATTGAATATTAAACTGATGCATTTCTCTAAATGCAAATAATGTAAATATTGCCCGAATCTAAAGAGGTAGGACAACATGCACCATCATAAAGTTCTGCAGATCAAACGATTTCGTTAGTAGGACCTGTGCAATGTCTTCATCTTCAAATTCTGCCTGCAATGTTTCTTGTAAACTCTACAGTCTTACAGATTATATGCTATTAAAAACTTAATTCAGGGAATTCTACATTATATATGGCCTAAATTTAAAACCTTTACTATGTGCACATATGCATTAAGAGCATGAGTTAAAAATGAATTCATAAAAATAATAAAAGATTTCAAACTTTTCAAGTTTACCCTTCTTTTAAGCGTGACCCTAATTTTTGATTGGTTAGTAATCAGTCGAACTGGAGCACTCATGATTTCATGCTTAGAGCTCTGGATTGCATCTGCTTCTATTCTGATCATCTGCCAGTTGATTTCTTTAAAAGTCAAAACCTTTAAAGAGAGAGAAAAAGAGAAAAGCACCTTTATGCAATATGACAGTTTACTTGCGCCTAAGCACGTGCACATGTATGTATATATCTGCACATATATACACACACACATATATGTATCCTTCACGCAGAGCCATATGAACCAAACAAATACAAGTCACTTGTTATTCCACTTACAGGTCTCAGGAAGTAAAACCCTGATCCTCCTCTACCTCGATAACATCACAGAAATGTTAAGCTAGTTTGAAAACTGCACAGCCTATGTCCTGCAAATGTAAGCAGAGACTTAAGTAAAACAGACCCAATGTGTTTGGGAAGGAGGCACGCACAATAATTCCGCAAGATGGAAAGGCACAGTGCAAAGCAGCCTGTAAAACACTATTTGCAGAAAAGCAGAGTACCTACCTTCCTCACCCAGAAGATGCAGGATGAATGGAAGCTTCTAAAAAAATTCTAAGGAGATTCCTTATTACGTTAAGAGTGTACCTACAGCGCAAAGCTAAAAGCTTGCTCCCTTAAAGTATAGTTTTGCACAAGTTATCTTTGTAGCACAGTGTTGTTTTTATTTTTTCAACTTTTCATGCAATTTACCACTAACAAATCATTCACTATAGTTTCTAGAAATTTGTGTTTCCAGAATTCATTGCAGTAAAAGGAACACTCCCCAGGGAGAGTTCTGTTGTGTATGGGACGATTATTCAGAATAAAATTCTTCCTAAAAAGCACAAAATCAAAAAATACGGCAATACAAAATTCCATCTAGTCAAACTTCTTCCTCGTGAGATTTCATTGACTCAGGAGCATTAGCATACAGATAAGCTCCAGGAAAGACAAACTGTCAGAAAAATAGTTTTCAACTTGTTATTGTGGGGGTATTTTTACCTAACATTCTCTTGGCATTTCTTTCACTACATAAAAAGCAATTACCTGACTCCTTAACTCTCAGTAAAGTCTTTGTTCTGGAATAATCATCTTTAAATGGGCAAACATGGGCAAAATTTGACACACTTATTTATCCAAGGCCAGGTGCATGCTAAAATAAGTCTTTCTCAATACAACATACAGCATTTAGAATCAACCTTGCACTCAGTATGCATTTTACTTTGGTTACATGGCAGAAAGCAAAAGAATGGTATACACCAATCTAGGACTTCCATGTTAAGTTCTCCCAGACAGTAGAAAAGTATGCACTTTACTGCTATTACTTTTTTGTATATGTATGATTTAGTTATTCCAAGAAAAATATTTAATTCTTGCATAGGAACTTGACTAAAATTCAGTTAAAACTGCTTAAAGAAAAAAAAATCCTTATTAGGCAAACCCTCACAAGCAAATAAATAACCAGTTAAAGCTTTAAAAATAATAAAAACCCCCAGCACAATGCCTTATCCTTCCACACTTAATATACTATTCCTGGTTTTTTTCAGTACTCTTCAAGTCTGGTCCATTTTTCATTTTAAAATGATCACAAGCTTGGAGAACATAAGAAGGGAACAGTACATATGCTTGCCCTGGTCTTTGCTCTTCCCTAAGCATCCATTTTGGCCACTGCTAGATACATAACATTTGATCTGACTCACATCTACCACTTTTACATCCTTGTGTTTCTAGAGGACAGCTGAAATTACTGGGCACAGAATGTCTCCATAGCCAGTAACAGCATGTTTCCTAGACTGTATAAGGTTGCAATTTAACTTCCTCCTCCTTTACTACAAAAACAAGGGAAAAAAGTTAGCAAAAGATAGTATTTACCTCTCCACGCTGAGCTTCTTGTATTCTGGTAAATCTGAGGTCAGCATGTTCCCAGTTTGCATTTACACTATATATTCTCAGCTGGGAAAGTTCAAATGAAGCATTAAAGGCTTTTGCGCCAATCCTTATTATAATGGAGTTCACAGAAACCGAAATGCCTTCTACCACTTTTTCAGCAAAGCCATATTCACTAAAAAGTGAAATGCCAACATATTAAATACACACCTAATGAAAGGGCACAAAAATAAATTTAAACAGTTGAAATACAACATGAAACAAACCATAAAATAAGTTCCTGATGTATTCTCCAGTTATGAATTTTTGTTAAATATACTTGATCTAGTTTACAAGAATTTCCATCCTATGATCCTAATCTCAAAATAGTCATTAAAGAACATATTTTGGACCAAGATCAATCTCCGTTAAGTATAACAATGAATGCAATTTTTCCAGATAAATATTTTATACATATATATAAATGTATTAAAAAAAATTATATATTATACATACATAAGAATAACAGTCTACAGCATTATGTAGAAATCTTACTACTCTTTACGTATACATAAGGAGTAACTCATGTCAAATCAATTATTTGGCAATTTCAATCTGGTTAGTATTTATCTCTATAAGCTAAATTACTCCACCCATTAAAACTAGTGTCTTTCCTGTATACAAAACAGTATAAAGTATTTGCTTTGTTTCATTCTATAAAAGACAGGCATCCTAAATCGTGGTTACATTTCTACATCAAATGCATTCTAGTATTAAAAAAGATAAAGCAGTTGCAATTAATTTTTTAATAAAAATCTTATGCATTCTGAATGTTTTAGATTAATGAATGGAAAATTGTATTTTAAATCTTCTTTTAACATCTAAAATTTTTTGCCTTTTTTTTTCTGCTTCTTTGAAAAGTAGATTTTATGTGGTTTGTCATTCCTTTTCCTTTTTATAACTTCCATCCTACACAGAATCTCTATGGCAATGATTTTCAAGCTGTACCCTAGGAGACATAGAGGCCCATGGACTGCTTCTACATATTAGGCAAAAGTTAAAATAAGAAAAGCAATTGTATCACCAAATTTGTTTCTCTGTATATGGGTCCCTAAGCCCACTGAAAAATGCTTTGGGTCCATAAAAAGGAAGTGACTAGGGGAGTGGGGGGATGGAAATCACTGATGCAACACTATATTGTCCCACCAAATTACTTGACTTTTGGGCTATATACTGTGCATGAAATCTTTCAGTAAGATTTGGCTGATACAATAAAGGAAATAGAACTTTAAAACACCACACTAACAAATAGCCCTTAATAATGTTTTTTAGACCAAACAAAGGAAAAATAAAGTTTTAAAAAAACCCACCCCAATATTATATATATTTTCCAAATAGGTTGAAGGCAAAATGTCTTTAATTTTCAAAAAACTTAACATCAATTAAACTTGGTAAATTTTTGATGCAGTAGTTGCACTCATATGAAATGTGCCTAGGAAGCTCCATACATAGTTCAGATGTTCTCTCCAGGCTTGGGTCTGCATAGTTCCATTATCGCTATACATATGTAACTCCACCTACAAGTAATAAAATTTTGGAGAGAAAGAAATAGCAAGCTGCAACACTACAGACTTCTGAAAATTTGCCCAGGATCTAACTGTTTGATATTAATTCAAAATGAGTAATTTAAACTTTTTTGAATTAATTACATGTAAGTGTCATAACTGACCTCTGTCCAGATGCAGTTGCAATAGGAGAGGGTCCATTAGGGGCACGTGGCTCTTCACATGTGCTCATTTCCATTACAACTTTATCCAAGGACTTGAAAAACAAAACAAAACAAAAAATTGGAGACCTAAGAGGTAATGAAGTAAATATATAACATATGAAGAAAAAACAAACAAACAAAAAAAATCACTTGAGAACTTTTTCTGAAATATACACAGAACAGTTCTTACCATGTCAATTTTCCCATAAACCTTTGTAGCGTACCAAAATTATCTATTTTTTAATTTGTTCATATAAATTTTTAAGTTTTGTGAATTCTAACTGACCTTCCCAGTCAAATATTGGATAACATAATTCTTGATCCCTGAGTATTATTTATCCATCACACACATTTTCAAAAATTCCATTTCAAAAAGGGCAAGATTTAATGTGGGCTCATCTCGGTTTTCTTCCTATACAATTGTTCTTTCAGTGAAATACTTAATACCTCCTGAGTTTTCTAAATGGTTCAGTAAGTTCAGAAAATTTTAATGGAAAATATCTGAAACTCGTCTACTAAAATTCGTGATAGCAGATGAAGTTTTGTGCTGCATCTTTAAAACAAAATCTGAATATATGTAATACATACACATATAAGTGTGTATGCATTCTGTGTATATGCATCTTCAGTAGAACTAGTAAAACAAGTAATTTCTAAAAAGATATATTCTAGCATAATTTGCAACACAACATATTATAGTAAAATTGTATGCTATTACTGTATTCTTTGTACATGAGGTGGTACCCTTACAAAAGAAGCTGGGAATTAAGGGAATGAGACACCTAAATCCTATTTTAACTGAAGGCTATATTTAAATAGTAGAACTATAACACATAGATATAAATAATGCATACTAACATGGGGGTGAACAGAATGGGAACACACCAAATGCAAAACCTTATTCCCGGCAACTGAATAAATCCAAGAATCTCCTAACTTACATTACAATGCTTGTGACCTAAATTTATCATACAGCCTGGGAAGGCTCTTAATTTAAGGCTTATGGGTCTGAAACCATGTCCCATTGGAAGCTCATCAAAACACAACAGCTAATACTACTTCCCTGTCTAGTTCTGACTTTATACCACCCCTTCTAAATTCCTCCATTTACCCTCTCTTAGGTCAGACAAAGCACACTAGAAAACTCTGTCCTCAATTTTAGATTTTTCATGATTCAACCTGCTCTACCTACTGGACTTTATTATCATATTGTGTTAATTGCACCTGTCTTCATAATCCACTTGCTCCACAACTTTTTTCTGTGCTACTCTTACTCATTAAATGCCCTGACTACTACCTAGAAAGTCATAAACTCTCCAGTCCAGATTTATTTATACTTCACTATATTTTGATGCTTAAAGGGAAGCGTTAGCTGTTAACAGTAAATTTGGACATTTTTAAATTATCTTCTCAGCTGTCTTAATGAATAACAATCCCTTAGTTTGAGGATAGTGGGGGTTGGGGGGAAGCCAGGATTTCTCTTGTTTATCCTAACATTTTTAGATGTTTGACCACTCTTCTAAGGTTTCTTAAATTAAGAGCTTCAGAACAATCTCCTTCACTACATGACTAGTGCAAAGAACAGTAGTGCAGTGATTTAAGGAGTTAGCATAATATAAATAGGAGTTAATGAAGAACACCTGGATGTAGATACCTGTCTATTCTTTTCTCACTGGCAACTACTGTACTTTGATAGAGGAAAAACTGCTGCACAGCCTCCTTAGGTCCCCAAAGCACTCCTCAAAATTATATTGTTTATCATATAGAAACAAAAACTGATTATGAGCAAAGATAACTTAGCATTGGCCACTATGTTAACAGACAGATTTTCAGAAAGGGCAACTCAGCTCAGTGAAAGTACCTTTGGCTAGACAAGTGGGTTCTAGTTACCTCCTAAGCTATGCAGACAGAGGATGCTATTCCAATTTAATCGAACTCTCAGTAGCAAAAATATCCCCAACAAAATAGTGGAAGTTCAGTGATGTAATAAAGGGCTGAAGTTGGACATTTAGGCCATTGAATTCACCTTGCTCTAGAAGTCAAAGAGGCTGTTGTACAGTGTACTATTGAAGAGTGAATTTTTTTTATCAATTTAGTGCACTTGTTGAAGGAAAGCTTTATGTAAAAAAGGTGACTTTGAAAGTCATATTGGCAATCTCTGAGGCTAAGATAAGTTCAATAGGAGCAAAACAAACAATCAGGCCTTGCTACCATGGGTCAAAGTATGTAATCTTTAAGAATAGCACAGCTTAAGCCGGTTTCCTAATTTGGCAGTTGCATCTTACAGTCAAGAGGTTGAATCATCTCACCTCAGCATTACCACGCTTTAAGCTCTGTGTGTCAGGAAGAAGCGGTACAGACATTAGTACATTGCAACTGGGTCACTAGCAAATGCATCAAGTATTTAAAACAACATGTCTTTCCCAAGTCTGATTCAGAACTAAGGCATTACAAGCACATTCAGGAATTCAGCGCAAGACTGGGAAGCATGACAGTTAAAGGAATATTCATTCCTAAATAAACACAATTAAGAAAAGTTTAGCCATCATCAAGCAGATCACATCTGGTGCCACCACATTTCTTAGTATACTTAAAAATGAACAAAATAGAACAAATGCAAGAATTAGCATTACTTCTAATTGTCGCTAAGTCCTATTTACACATTTTACATCCTATTTATATCCAGGCTGAATCCTAGGCTGTTACAGAAACCCTGAACTGTTACATATATCAAACCTGCCATAATTGAGATCATTGGGTGGAGTACAGATGTAGAATAGAAAAATCCTTAGAAAAGATAGCTCCAAAAGACAGGCAGGAACCTGTAAAAATGTTAGTTGGACAAATAACCACCCTTCAGGTAAACCCAAATTAAGATGTAAAGACTGAAGAACTTGACAGAAAATAGCTAACAATCAAACATTATAGTGATGATGCCCAAAGCCATAGGTTAAGAAAACAAACCTACCACGAAAAACATTAAGGCATTTTGTCTTGATCTGCCGCTACCCAGAGGACATTTAATAAAGGCCCATTAATGTTTTGGTTACTTCTAGAGTCAGGTCGAGAACTATATAAATATTTGAGATAAATTCTGCTACACAGAGTATATTTAGGAGTTGATCTCAAAACTCACCAAAGAGATGGGATGTGTTTTCAATTTTGTCCATGGTATCTGCAAGGGAAAACATTATTCTAAAGCAAAGTAAATATCAAAAATAAAGTGAAATAAAGCATTTGTTTAGAATGCTTTTTATATATACAAATTATATTTGTAACTCCTGAACTCAGAATAATACTCCTTTCAAAATATCAAGTTTATCTGAAAAATATTGTATAGTAAATTTATGCACACACGAATTTATTTTAGGTGTTAAAAACAGAAATTCAAAATCTAATCTACTTATCACTGAGCAGAAAACAGAGGAATAAAATAGCATCTGTCTCTAATACTGAGTTGTCAAGCATCAGGAAAATCAACACTGTCTTCCACATTCTTTCCTTTAAAAGGAAAGGAAATCCACATTTGCTCTGTTGGCCTACAAGTAATTGGATGCCTGCAACAAAGCACCAAGTTCACTGCATTCAGAAAAATCAGGACAATCTCCCATTAAGGAAAACAAAACAAAAACCCCAAAAGACTGAAGAGGTGCCAAAATCTGACCAGATCATAACTACTATCAAAAACAAGCCATAACTTCATTTCTTACTCTCATATTAGTATAACCTAGGAGACACGATAAACATTGCTTCAATTCTTAGCAGCCGCAAGGACCAAAAAAGCAACGTCTACTAGATTTAGAGTGTTTCCACATTACCCACAGAGACCAGAATCCCTCAGAAAGATATTTTTCAAAACAGGAAAGGAACAAGAAAGAAAGCAACAGAAAGAGAAGGGTAAAGAGAAGAAATAACACATAAAAAAGAGAAAAATAAACAATTATAGTAGACTAATTACCATGGGCAAATACAAGCTTTTACCTCTACCCCTATTTCAGAACATGCAGGAATAAATTCTACTCAGAGAGGAAAAAAAAAATTTAAAAAAATCACTACTTATTTTCAACATTTCCATATGTATTTCACGTCATCACATGAGAAACAAAAATTAGTAAGAAATTATTGCTGGTAACATCTTTGTTTTTCTCTAAAATTTTATCAAGCACACATCACAATTTTCTATTAATACAAAGTTGCTTGAAAGTTTACAGAAGCAGAAGGAAAAAAGAAAGATGTGGCTAATTACCATTGCAACACAATAAAATACTCACCCTAATGGATGCTTTATTGCAAAAGACTTTGTTTATAGCAAGCCATGTTGGAAGATCCAGCATGTTCTGAAGCACCTCTTGATCCAGCTCTAAATTGGTCAGCTGACCTTCGCCCTTTAATGTGCTCAGGTTGATCTTGTCAGGTGACAAATTTTTGGTGAACCTAAAACCAAACATGCACCTTAAGTAAACGCATATAAAGCAATCAGCTGTCTCACATATAGCTGACAATTTGACTTAAAGTAATGGTCTGGAGGTGAGGAAATCATCTTAGGTACAATTTCACCCTGAAAAGAAATGGTACCATGGAATTGCTTAGTCCCTCTAAATTTTTGCATCTCATTAACTCCATTTACAAATACATAAACAAAATTAAATACATTATGAGGCATCTTCTAATTTGTCTATCATCGAGAATAACAAATCCTTGATTCAAACTATTTAACAATTTATTTTAAATTATATAAGGTAAAAGTGAATCTATTTCACTCTTCTTAGTTTTTCAAAAGGAGAAAAAAAAAATCCAAAACCTCTACAACTGATACTGTCATTCTTAGAGCAAGCAGGAGTGGCTTAGAATTCACTCAGGAGGAGTAACAAAAACCTACTCCTTACAAATAGTACCCTTCTATATAAAGTTAAAATCTTGAAAAGTTTTGTTTACATTATTCATTAGGTTTAATCATAGAATTTAATAACATAAACTAGAAATATACATGCACACACATAGCAGCATGGTGTATATAAAATATTGGATGAAAGGTCAATCTGATATACAAGGGCTAAAAAAAAAGTAACCATTTAAAAGAGTACATGTGCAATAAATTTCATTATACTTCAAAGGTGCTATGATTTGCTGATACCACAGAACAATCCACGTGACTGTGTCAAATGGTTCACATCCTTGTGAGAGAAAAATCATAGGTACTCCACCCTCAAATCAACAGCTGTAGCATTGTATCTACCACAAGCTGAAGAATAGGCTATACTTAACCACACTTCCATTCTGCCATGGAAAATTGTTTCTGCTCATGAATGGGGTCTAATTTTACAAGATTAGGTAGTAGAAAATACTACTGTTTGCATTACGTTTTGTGACTTTTCCCACCAAAATCTCCCCACGCTGATATTCTGCAGGCAGAGCGCAAAGGGGTTTGTCTGTCCACAAGGATGGAACATCGCCCCGAAGCAACACCCCAGGAGGTGCAACTCCAACTTTTCCTTCCCCTTAGAGACCAATTTCTAACCGAGCTATGAGGTCCTTATGAAGTCAGATACTCAGGAGGAGATGGTGGAAGAAGGTGCAGAAGGCTGGCAAGCTTTTCCTCTTAACAGTTTCCAAGTGTGGCTTGAAACACGGCAGGCATTTTCTCAGTCCAACAGCTTTAGTGCATTCTTGTGATGGTAAGCTTTGGAAATGCATTTACCTAGCCTGACAAAATGCAAGCGTCCATTTTACCACTCCTATGAAACATTCAGCCAGACTTCAAAAACTTACAGAGCTTCATCACTTGTCAGTTTAATCACTAAGAGGAACTCTCAAAGATCAAGACATCTGGGGGTGGAGGTGCACAGGGGAAGAAGCTTGCTCAGAATTAAAAGTTCAGTTGTTTATTTTTTTTAACTGTACCTGAAATTATTCAGGATGTATTTGCAAATAGTACTAGACAAGTTTCTTATGAGAGAAGTGTTGCAATTGTTTCTGTATTGCTTACAAGGCATAAGTTATCTGGAAGGAAGGAGCTTTGATTCGTGAATATTTTAATACTTTCAGTACTAAAAATACATTAAGATAAGGCTATTAGAAAATATATTTTCCTTGACAACTAATGTGCTTCCAAATGCTCCATTTAGAAACATTATGAGGGGAATAAAGGACTTAAAATTATTTAATTTTCTGGTCACCCTTCCTTGTTCCTTTTAACAAGAAAGCGTAATGAGAAGAGCTGAGTAACCTGCCTCAGTAAAACATCCCATCAGTAACTGCAAAATATAAAGCCTCCTGTCTCAGAAATCATATTGCCAAGTCTCATCTGACTCAGCTAATTCAAATTCCTAGAAGAAAAAAAAGCAATCATTGAATGTTTTCAGTCACATCATCATAACTCTTTACTCTTGACTTTCTAGATGAGGGTCAACAAAAGAATCACAAATTGGTATTATTTTAAAGTCACATTTATACAGCGAATGCCAAAATATTCTCCCATTACACACACACACAAAGTCTCCTGAGACTCATGCTCTGTGGAAGAAATCCCCCGTCGCTATGCCACACCAGAAATGCCACTCAACTTGGAGGCAGATCTAACAGTCGTCTTGATCTCAACTGCAGACACATCACAGTGAAAGCCAGAGGCTCTACAGGAATGGGTTTCCAAACTTCATAGTTAGAAAGACACCAAAATACAATTAAGGAGGAGAATGGAGACCGCAAAGCCCATCTTGAGTTACTTCCGACATCCTTCAGACAAAATAGGAGCCAGTCCCTCCCAACAAGGAGCAGAAAGACAGGGAAATCAATTTCAACAAGGAGCATCATTTCCCCTCTCCCCCTTTTCTACTTTTTTTTGTAATTTTCTGAGAGCGCTGCTTTGAATTTGTTACCTGTCCTGCAATCAGCGAAAGGAAAAAATACTCTGAGTGCTGCTTCATTCAGCACAGACTGACGTAAGAGGATCTCTACCTGTGAGACTACACCCTTCATTTCAAGTCACAGAAAAAAACTCTTTAACAGGTGAGCTGTGAGAAGGTATTTCAGGTGGAGGCACCTGTAGCAGCAGATCTCTTCAATCCACTTCCAGGCTGGAATGTGACTGATGAGTGGATGCTGAGGAGACTGTGGTGTTTCCCCAAAACCCATAGCAACTTCATAATATACAACAACCCCATCTGCTTTGTCCAGAGCTGATTTTCCACCGAGGATGCCAACACTTTACGTTTCTGTGCCAGTTCCCTGCTCCTTCTAAACTCAGTTGTTCCATAGAATACACTTTTGTTTGTCTGTTGGATATTTTCAGCACCTTAGAACCATTTCATACTACTTGATATAATAGCAAAAGCTTCTAGTTTTATACGGTAGCCTCTAACTTAAAAGTTGGCCTATTTGGGCAGCTAGCCCTGCAAAACACAATGTGATCACACCCGTTGTAAATTCTAACTAAGAATTCAGATCTTCATGCATAAAATTAAAAGAAGAACCAAATGACAAAAAGAACAGCATTTTGAATTAAAAAATAAAAAAAAGCTTTAGGGCAACCACAGTTCTCCAAATGGTATTGTTCTAGGATGCCATGGTACATCAAACCAGGACATGCCCCACTGAGCCAGAGTGCTTTGACTTTTCTTTCTGGTGTGCTTCGCGTTCAGTCAACAGAGACTGGGGGAGAAGATGTACCACAGACACATTAATGTGTGTCTAGTGCAAGTTCTACTGAACTTGCTGTGATTTGGTGTAGTCATGACTGACAAAACTGCTACCCACATAAAATCTGCAATTTAATATTTTAATGCTATTAACTTTTAATTTTATTATTAAATTCAATGTTAGTATTACTCTAAATATTCTGGTGTTGGAGACATTTTCTAATATTTATTGCCAGGCAAAAGCTAAAGAGGAGGCAGCACGGCTTTGGAGGTTGGCAAGTTATCTCTACATCTAAAGAACTACTGTGTCTCTTATTACTGTAACCTAGAATGTTTAATTGCTTGAACTTTGAGAACTTATTAGGCTATCATATTTATTATACCGTTTTTATGTAAAGCAGAGAGGTACTTCCCATAAAGTTAGGGTAGAATCATGAAATTCTGAATATGTAGTAATTATAGATCTTTGATTGTGTCATAATGTTTCATGATTAAAAATCTTTCATCAGGGAAAACCATTTAAAAATTCTCTATGAGCTTTTCATATAACTATTCAGAACTAACAACGTCACCAACTTCATTATATGCACACATTCTTCTCTTTTACTTGGCACAAGCAAACAGCTCCCCCCCTTCCTGCCATTTGTTTTTCACCCTGGTGTTCATTCCTTAGAATGAGTTAATTAATCCTTAAAAACTGGGTCAAACTGGGAGCAGAGGCCTTGACAACAGGGCCCTTTCCCTGCACAACATCCCATGAACTCCTGACTGATGTTCCTTTTCTAGGGAACAGACCGAGTGCTAATACCCACTACTCGGTACAAGAAGTGAATAAAACAGAACAGAGAAAAGTAAAAGGGAAGGGCAAGAGGAATGTAAGTAAAGGGCATGGTTGAGTTCACCAAAGCTTTACATTACACTGTTTTGCTGTGGCAGTAAGACATCACTGTTATTGAGGTAATACATACTTGGTTTGCTAACACCACAAGATATTCTTAGCAAAACTCTTTTCACGGATTTAGCTTCAATTTCACAAACTACCTTTCCTTCCTCAAAACATACGATTTGAGGTTTGAATTACTATGTCTGATAAAACTGAATTGAAATTCATGCTAATACTCAATTCTATGAGGTAGATTAATGCTATAGAATATTTTACACTTTAAATGTAAGAATCCAGAAATATGAAGTTATCGATACCACAAGCAGCCTGACATAGCTCCCTTGGGTACATATATACATACACACACACTAAGTACTACCATGCACTTAGACAGTTCAACTTTAATTTACAGAGAACAGATTAAGAGTTTAGTGAAAAGCATAAGACTGCACAATAACAGCGCAGTAGTAAGAATTGTATGTAGAGTATTAAGTTACGATCATTGTATTTTGTCAGGAACACAACAGTTCTGTTCTTTTCATTCTTTTCTCTCTAAAACAACTAAAAATCTACACAGAAGATTAATTTTTTTCCTTGCCCGAAATATTTATTTTCTTAAGTTTTGTTCGTAACAATGCAGGCTTGGAGCTCTGAATGGAGCACTCCACTATGCTTGCAGAGAAGATGGCCAAGAAGTAAAACTAGAAACAAAAAAACCAACCAAAAACCAGTAGAGAAGACAGGGGAAAACACTTCTCTTGAGAACACATGGTTTATGGTATATGGTTTGTATAATGAAGGCCACAGACCACATATGAAGCTTAGAGTAGTGCTCCTCAAAAGTTTGGAGAGAATACCAGATGCCTTGTCAAGTTCATCAACAGAAACTCCAACCTCTGGATTTAACAGAGAAATAACAGAAGTCTGGATTGCATATGGACACAGGATTCTCAGCTGTTTTGCACATCTACTCAATATACAATCTCTTCCACCTGGCTCTACCATATGCCTCCCTTGATTTTAAATAAACTTCCTTCAGTGATTTGATCCTGCATGTATGCTTTAATCATGACAGACTATTAAATCATAGTATGTGCCACATGTTTTGCTTATCTCCTTATTATGAACTAGAACTCCTTAAAAAGATGTACGGTTCAAAACAAACAGCTCTGAAAAAGGGAAGCATGACCTACCAAGCACTGGCAACGGCATCAATACAGCAGAAATGGAACAGAAAGATAACTGGGTATTTTTCCTGTTCCTGGCTGAACCATGTTATCAGATCACAAAGGTACTCTGTATTTCTGAAGCAAGAAAACCAGTTTTTTATCAGTTAAGTTTCTGAGAAGATATCGGCTTCTCACAGCTCTAGGTAACAGAGAGAAGGAAGTCTACTATCATTCTGCTCACTGTACCACTTCTATTGTGTTTAAATAGAAGAGGAACAGAACTAACTCTTTGTCAAATCTGCCACAGAAACAAAGCATTGGGATCACCAGAGTGTGTACTGTTATAAGTGACTTCCTCTCATCCGGTGTAACACCACAAATCAAAGCTGATTTTCAACAGCAGTTTTGATCTTAAAAATAAAAATAATAAAAAAATCTAAATCCCTCTCACCTTTAAATAAGAAAAAAAAAAAAAAGTCACAGCAAATAGCATGCTGCAGGCAACATAACAATTTCCTCTCTCGTATTTTCTTTCCTGCAGCCAGAAGTATCAGTGTCTCAGAAGCAAAACATCACCTGCAAATACTGAGTTCAGGAGCATTGCTATACTTTTCCCCAAGGCAGCACATCATTAGTTAAGTCCAAAGTACCAAGATGCATATATCTATTTAGATGGCAGCAAGTCCTAGATGAGAAAAAGACAGACTCCCTAGATTAAAAAACAACTCTACATACCAGAAACATTAAGCACAATGACATTCAGAAGAGTTCTTAGTAGCATTCCCTTCTTGATCCAGGTATGACAGGAGAGAAAAGGTGAGACAGACTACAGTCATACAGGATTAAAGATTTAGCTGCCGTTAAGTGAACGGCTCACAGACCAAAGACAGACTTTACAAATGCAACAAGTGATTGACCTGTATTGAAATGGTAAGGCACTAATGAAAATTTTGCGTGGATGTGATAGACCAGGGAAAAAAAAAAAAAAAACAACAAATACAACCCCCAAACTTCTGTAAAAGATGTCTATTTTAATCCTTCAGACCTATGAAACAAGATTAGAATCAAGCAACTGAAATCTTCTCTTGGTATTTTAAAAAACATCAACCAAAAAGCATCACAAAAACTGCTACAAAAATTAACTATACAGTAAAGGCTTAAGGTTAGTAGGAATTGGTCAGAAGACTGCAAGAGCAGCAATATCTATTATGTCCAAAGGATACGTGGAAACCCAAAGGCACTGAGTATATTTAGTAATGCCCTAGAAAAACTTGGTGAACTATGAAGTAACAGAAACCTTTGAGTGAATTCTGGCTGTCCTAGGGACATTTTAATTTTAATGCAGTGTATTGAAGTAGTATTTCACCCAGAAAGAAACCATTAAGTATGGTTTATGTAAGATGTGGAGTAAATGACTTTTAGCTCTGCAGGCTGAGTTAAAATGTGTAAAAGTTGACAGATAACATTAAAGTCACATTCATCAAGTCCACAGAAAACTGACCTTCTGAGGAACCCAAGACATCAGCAAATGGCTTTGCAGCAACAGCCAACTCATTGATGATGCAAAATACTGAACATTTGAAGATACAATTCATGGAAACTACTGGGTTCTAAGTGAAAGGTATGTTTTTAGGAAATAAAGCTGGAAGATAAGAGAGGGTGAAAAACTGTCTGGGATACATGAAGGTTAAAGTACTTCTATGTACAAAAAATGAATGGTAGGTAGTACTAAATATCACCACAAAATATGATGGCATGCCCTCATCTTGGACACTGCATCCATTTCTGAAAATATTAAAACTAATTAAGAAACAAAGAGGATAAACAAAAACATTAATGACAAAGTAATGAACACTACACAAAAAGTTAATTGATGCTCATTTATCTTAACATAAGAACAAAAACACACACAAAACTAAAAGAGAACACATTTAAAGCCAGTAAAAGGAAACACTGATTGCAGAACATTTTAATGCCCAAGAAAACATCAGGATAGAATACAGTACCAAAATCAGAAGCTTCAAAGAATTAAAACAAAAAAAAAAAAAATTTAAGGTACTTGTGGTAGGGTTTGTAGGGAGAGGTAATACCTTTTATGCCTACAACATAGTAAGATTAACCAGATGCGCTCTGACACATAAACACTTAAGTTCTTTACTTAAGAATATTCACAATACATTAGGTTGAAAATAAACACTTGTGAGGATAAAGTTTAATATTTCTGAACAAAAACAGTCCTGCAAACAATGGCACTCTCACAGTCTGCACCAGGAAGACAGTATTGCCATAGCACTGTAAAAATCTCACCACTACTGTCAGTAGACAGCGGGTAACCTGTAGGCAAATCTACAGCGGACAGAACTTTGGTGGTCTGAGAGACTATCTTCCAGCCTTTATCCAGAAGTCATCTATATCAGCAATGTTGTGTCCTGCATAGATTCCCAAATACCATGCAGTTTCCTCCCAAGAAGCCCCTATCAGTAGATGAACTGCAAGGGCTACCATTCCCTCATTCTGCAAGCTATAGGGAATCACAAGGGACTCCTAAACGGCAATACCCACTGCAGCAGCTACACCGGTCACCAGACT
This sequence comes from Haliaeetus leucocephalus, assembly GCF_000737465.1. NCBI lineage: Eukaryota > Metazoa > Chordata > Aves > Accipitriformes > Accipitridae > Haliaeetus > Haliaeetus leucocephalus. The sequence goes on from NW_010972587.1 coordinate 15,104,099, forward strand.
TTACAAGTACACCCCTCAGTACCTATGATACCTGACTGGCACCTTCTTACACCCTCCAACATCAATTTGTACAGGAGAAGGGTATCACCCCTTTACCCGTGGGTAATGTGGCCACCCCACACGAATGCCTGCATGCTCTATTTAATCACACCTTGAACTTCTGTCAAGTTCAAGGAATCAGGTCAGGTGTGCATTTGGTGGCTGAGTGCAAGATGGAGAACCCTGCATGGCCCACTGGATGTCCAGCATGGAGAGGGTCTGCACAATCTGCTGTTCAGCATCTTGCCAAGGTGCTCCCAGGCCAACCGTCTGGAGCAGGACAGGACATTCCAGTTTGCACACCCAGCCTGGACCTACTGCTCTCAGCTGGCCACAACTTATAGCACACTAGTCAAGTCCAAAACACTACCTACAACCCTACAGTTTCAGGTGGGACTTTTCAGGCTACTCTACAGGACCTGAACCACCTAACACTCATCAGGCCTTTTGACTTATCAAAGTCTGAAGACAGATCTTCCTTTCCAGGCACTAATTAGGACCCTGACTCAACAACCAACCTGTACTTGTGTAACGCATCTGGTGCAGTGTCACACCACCCCCCTTATCTCTCCCATCCTAGGAGGTGAAGTGCTGAATGTACATCTGCTTTGCTGATGCTTTCCAAATAATTGCTTCCATTTCATCATGACACAGAAGGACTTTGGTGTGGACAACTACTCCAGCTGACTTCCTAAAGACAGCTTAGTACACTCATCCATTCACTTTAAGACCCATTCCATACCTCCTCAAATACTGACATTCCCACCAACTCTCTTGACAGTACATAAAGCTTCCCCCAGTTAATTCTGTAATAATACATACAGGAAATTATTTTCATTCTATTTGGAAAAACTGTATTGGTTGCTTTTTGGGTACAGGCAGAACTGAAACAGCTGCTGTCATCAATGGCTATTATCTAATTATGTGTCATGCAGCAGATCTGCTCAGACATAGCCAAGCACTGTGCATAAATGAGGAGCTTACACTGCATGATTTATAATCATCTTGCAAGTAAAATATTGCTCAAGCAATTTCTCTTTCCTTTATGGTAAATCCTCACACAGACCTATACTGGCTTTTCTATTCCATGAGTCTTTTCACACACCACTCATGCAAGCATAGAAACGGTCAGTATTATCAAACCCCAAAAACTTGTTTCTAACATGACAATCCTATACATGACAGACCTTAATGCATACATTGAGTACAAGATAACATAAAATCCTCATGTACTAAACCATATGTAGCAAGGTATACACAACTTCCACATTGCAAGCAGCAAAAATAACACCTCACATTTTGAGAACTTGCTCATACTTGGTAACTATTAAATTCCACTCAAAATACAACATTCTGCACCTAATGCAAAGAAAAGCCACTTGATGCAAAATAATTTAGTAAATTTAAAATCAAGAAATAACAGTGCCATGTAAAAGCATGACAACATCTGCCTTTTGGAAACCACATAATTTATTTATGTGATATTAGCAGATATCTTTTTAACGCTAACCGATCAGATCTCAGAACAAAATAAGATTTTTCAGTAAGACATTAACTAAAAGGACTATTTTAATTAAAAAAAAATCAGCTATTCTCTTCTGTAAACTAGGTAAAAAGCTGACTGATCCTTCAAATATCTATCAATACAGAGGTAATAAACATCAAGTTACAAAAAGGAATTAAGTAGGTGTAAATGATAAACAGCAAATGTCAGCCTAAAGATATTGAGAAACACCTAGAAGACTACATCTAGAAAACATACATAAAGATATGTTTATAATGGGATTGCTGATTTACTTCACAAACCAGTTTTGCAAATTTTGTTTAGGACTGAAAAAAAAACAAACCAAAACAAAAAAACCCAAACCCAATACACATAGCTGCACAGCAAACAATTATTTTTTGCAGAATTGTAAGTTTCAAAACCAAACAGGAAAGAAAACGGAATTAATATTTTATAGAGCTCATTTCACTCCCAAGTTTATATAAACACATACCACCTCTTACATTTACTCTACAAAGGTGGGAGAGGGGAAGTTACCTGAGGGCAAGGTATTCAGACAAAAGGCCCCTATTCCTGGTGAAAGCAAGTGGTCAGTTGCCACGGCTTCTGAGAAGCTTCTGGTACTCATTTTGGTGGTAAGGATATTCACAGCAAACCAATCTCCACCAGAGCCAGCTGGGATCGCTGCAGGGAACGGGACACAGGGGACACACAAGGGATCAAGTTCAAAGGGAAAAAGGAGTGATACAATAACGTAAGAGAATTTTAGCTAAAGATAACCGCAGTTACAACAGTTTGTTACACATCATGACATTATAGAACTAAAAAGGAAACGGATCTCTGTAAAATGCTAGATTCCCATAAGAACATCCCTTGCTGTCTGATACTACAATACTGCAGCCGTGTTTAAATGAACAGCTTACGGAGAAAATTTTAATCTTGCAGAGAAGGTCTATATAATATAGCCAAGTGGTTTCAGAGATACTCAGTAAGTATATTTGGAATGTGAGAAGGAAGATAGCCTGGAGACACAGCATAAGACGTTTTTATTTTATTTTGAAATGGGAGACAATTTTTCAGTTTTGTTTTGCCTAGCCTGTGATTTCTCAGCCCACATTATTTGTCCTTATTCATGGTGTCTCAACTTCACTTATTCAAAATTCACACTAAAGAAACATGACTCTACAGAGGTAAGGGAACAGGACTTCTTGCATTTGTTTTTGTATTTGAGGCAGTACTACAAAGACCTGCACATGCTTGACATTCTCATTTTGCAGGCTATGAAATTTTAGTACATTAAGCTTCTCAAAAATTGAAAATGAGAATTTTTAATTTGGCAAACCATGCAGTAATTTAAAGAAAGACATTTTCTGTTAACTGTCTTCACTTTAAAAAGATGCCTCAGCCTAAATATAATTCCTACACTTTTACCCTTTTGGGTACAATACAATCCAAGCATTTGGACAGTGCCCTTAGCAGGCAGTTTGTTGGGATATTTGAACAATGTTTAGGAAATTTACCACTAAAGTGAATTACAGATACTTAGTTACAAGTGATTTTTTTTTTTGGCAGACCTCCAGATCCCCAGCAACGGGAGCAACTACAACACAAGAATTGTTCCAGGAGTAAGCAACCACGTAAATTCCAGATTCCTGGGTAGCTGGATCCCAAGGCTGCTGCTTTGGCAGTCAGATAACAGAAGCAGCCAACTTCTCCGAGAGAATAAAAGCTCTGGTGTTCTCAAGCCATACGGTAAGCTGCATGGCAGAGCTACCACAAAACCTGGGCTGGGGGCATTCTTCACACAGCAAGGCTCGTACATCCAGAGGGGAGCCTGGAAGTACTAAATGCCACAGCCTGAGTTGCAGCTCTTTTTTTACTTTTCCTCTCCTGTTTCTTCCCATGAAAAGAGGAGACAATGAAGAGATCTGAACCCTGGCTAGCACCAGCTCCACAAAGGTGTATGTAAGAACTTCTGCGGGAGCTACCGGATTGAGAAACCTGGGTTTCCCTGCAAGCAGCCAAAACCTAGGTATGTTGTGTAATTACTTGGGCAATTACTCTCATGATTCGCAAAAAATCTGTGAAACAAATCACTTCATGTAAGCCTTCATAATTCCATTAATGTTTTATCAGAAATTATCTGATCTCCTTTGCCCAATCTGCTTGTAAAAGAAAGCAGAAAATAAAGCAAAATACACTTTAACAAGCACCTCTCCCTCCGAAGGTTATTCAGTACATACTTTTATAACCCTTTGATGTAAAAAAAAAACCAACCCATGCTAAGGCTTCAACAGGAGAAATACCAAATTTAAAAAAATGTAACTGTGGGCTTTGTTTTGATTCTTACATACTTCATAATCATTTGAACGTAAGACACAATTTTATTCCTCACAGGCTTTATTTAAATACCCTTTTTCCTGAGAATGCTTCGCACTAGCGTATCACCTACTTGAACACAAAGCAATCTTCAGCATCATTTTTATTCTGAAACTTATTTCCCAGTAAAACTATTCTGAGAATCATTTAAAGAAAACGATCACATACTATACAAGTAAAATGCTGCTCATTAATTCCTATTGATTCTGCAAATGCATTAATTTTTATTATGTATACATAAGAGTTGTCTGACTTCAACAAAGCTTCAGCAGAACTTTAATTGTACCAATAAAATGTCTGCAGAATCAGCATCCAGGTTTATAATACATTTGCAACATAATGTAAAGCAAGCTGAAAACTATAAGTCAAATTCTGTGAGTTTATTTTATTAACCCAAATGCTAAGGAAATCTTAAGAGATCTTTCTGAGATGTAACACAAGATTTAATATTAAATCTTAATAAAAGTAATGATTAAGAATTCTACCAGCAAATACATTATTGCTGGTTTATTGCCAAAATACCTTTATAATTTCATAAAGCACCACAGCAATTTCAGTTTGGCCTTTTGGAAGATGTTCTGTTACAGAAGCTTAAAATGCAATACCACGCATGAAGCTACTAAAAAAATAGAAGAAAGTGAAAGTTTTTTTATTTTTGTTGAAAAAAGCATTTATTGACTCCTTTATGCTCATCAGAACACTACCAACACATTCACACAGACAAAACTGTTGGCATTAAGTCTCTACGTAAATACAGAAAGTATTGAATTTCAAACATAAGGGAATTTAAGAAATACAGGATTATAATGAAACTTTAAATTGCTCCTTCTCCTCATTCTCTTCTGCTGTCTCAAGCACCTCTCCTTTACTACCTCTCCTTTTTCAGACTCGTTCTTTCACTACGTGCAGCATTTGTTTAAGATAGACATTATGCTAACACTTTCTGTAAGCATTCAGATTCAACATAGATTCATTCACAACAATGTAGATTGTTATGTCTGTCTACACTGTGTTTTGCAATTTTCCCCGCATACTACACAAGCCAATAAAGTCAGTCGCATAGAATACACTCTAAAATCTTCAGTACAAAGCAAAGAGAGAAGCTGGTTTACACTTAGTCTGGGAAAAGGACACACTTTGTGTTCTATGGCTGGCTAAAAGAATCGGGTAGCTTCCACAAAACTAGAAGTGGAATACACAAAACTGACAATAAGCAAAAATTCTACTTCTTTTGCTACTAGCAGAAGTTTCAAAGTTCATCCAAACAATTTTGGTCATCTAGTTACAGGAAGGAATGAGCCCATTCTGGCCAAATAAAGATGCCACATTGGTAGATTCTAAAAGGAGTCACCTCAGATCTCTTGAGATGGCAACATCCCTCACCAAACAGGAATGTCTTGCTGCTATAAAAGCAGGGTGATATGCAGGTCAAATATTTAGGTAGCACATGTATCAGTGAAGTTGTACCAGGTGATGTAGGATATCAGTGTTTATAGCAGGATCAGTTGGTTCCTGATATCCATACAATTAGTATGCTATTCTTTGTAAAATCAATCTTCATACGCGTTTTAGAACGATTTCCCAACTATGAGGTGAAAAAAATTGTCAAAAAATTTATTGCAATTTTCTTCTATTGAAATGTTAGTATTTTCACATCTATTGCCTCAGGTGAGCAAAAGCAAGGGTCTAAGTTCATGAAGAACACTACATAAACCGAAAACAATTGGGGTTGCTGCCATACCAAATACTTTTAAACCTCTTACTGTTTTCTTTGTGAAAATAGCAAATAAGGTTCAAACAAAGAATGTATGAAGTCGAAGTATGTGTTATCATTGGTAAACTTAAGAGTAATATCTAATTGAGATGAAGAATGTTATACTCAGTAGAGCTGTTTAACTCAAGATAGAGGCAAAGTTTGTAAGCTTTCCTTCATGCTGCTTAGACATATTCTGATAAACAAAACTGTTTTTCACAGAAAGGCATGGATATTGCAGATACTTACACAGAAGACTCAGAGCACTCATTAACTAGAACGGGAATTTCAGACAATGATACTAAAAGCCAAAAAACACCTGAAAAACCCTTATACAAGTCTGTGTCAGTAATACCCAATCTCTGTCAATATCTTGGATCCAAACAACTCAAGATTCAAACCCCTGTGGTGGATATGATACCCTTATAGCCACAGATAGTATAACAGCAACACTATTCTGAACTTGCATAGTGCAATCTAGAGTCCTACTGGAAATCTTTAACACCATCTTTTTACACACGTGCCTACAAAGTCTAACTAAGGAAAAAGAAGTAACGCTGAAGGATATCTGCTCTTTCATAGCAGAGCAGTGCATGGAAAATGCTGCAATAAAAGGTGCTGTTCAACAAGAAATCTCTCACCTGTGAAAGCATGTAACAGCACAGATGAAGATTCAACACAAGTTTTAGTTCACTGGGGAAAACCTTCACAGTAAGAGCAAGGGATCCCAACACTACACAGAAGAGTCCTATGCACAGTGTCTCATTCCTACCTTTGTAAAGGATAATGCCATGATCCAGATACTTGTTTCATTTTAGGGCACGTGTATTATGAAATAAAGATGCTCCACCATCCACATTCACAAAACCCCCACATCTAACACAATATGGAGCTGACAAAAATTAAAGCCTCCGAATGACAAACTCATCTCTTCAGCTCTAGCAGATAGCATTAGTTTCATATCCTACACCAAGCACCACATAATTTGAAGAACAACAACAAAAAAAGTATTGTGTTCCCACCCCCTTCCCTCCTCATTTTCTTCCACAGCCTTGGAGAAGAGCAACACATGTTGAAGACAGAGGACACAGCTTATATTTTAAAAGTTTTTATAAAGACTATGAGAAAGCTAAAAACTCATCACCAAATCCTGACATAAGATACAGCTTTGTTACAAGCTGAGTAAATAAGCTCTACTACCTTCACTGTTCTTAAGCTGTAACACAGCAATAAGAAAAAACTTTTACACAGGTAAAAAGTCATTTAAGATACCAAAAGTGTTCCAAAATGCAGTTTGGATCTTCCTCTTCTTCTTGATCTCAGACTTTAAAGACTCATACCTACATAAAAACTTTCCCTAGCTAACAGGCTCCTTCACAACACCAGTGTCCGTATCAGTTCATCTAAAAACACTGTAAACTGCTAAATGGAAACTACGCTGCTGAATGACACAACACTTTTACATTTGCATATAGAGCATCTAGATAGTAAGAAAGCTGAAAATCGCTAACAGATCAGTAACAGATATTGCAGCAATCTTCACGGCAAATATTGCTAAATCAATGATGATTTGGGGGACAAGCCGACCTCCAGAGACCCCTTCCAACTTCAACCATTCTGCAATTCTGTGATTTGTGGCAAAAAAGGAAAGTACTTCTCTGTAAATGAAGGTACAAGTTCATATCTTCTGTTTTTTGAAGTACATACTAGATTTGGCATTCTTCAAACATAAATACAATCATCAAAAATGAAAGTAAATTGAGATAACAGAATAATTCTCTCCACTCTTCCTTTATTATATATGGACTTCTTCCAGTACATTTTAATCCTGCCACTAATACCTGCTTTGCTGAAGATGGCAGATAGGTGTCAGTTTTGAGGCACTATGAAAATTGCAGAACAGGAACTAATATAGTAATACAGTACAAAGTGAAAGTCTCCTTTGGCACCCTCTTTATTACAGGAAATTCTTATGTATGTGGCTCCACACTGAAATAAAACAGTGTGTGAAGCCTACCTTAATCGTGTTCTTATAAAACGTATTAAACAAAAACCTGAAATAAAGAACAACATTATCATTTTTGTTGGAAAACCAAGTTCCTCAAATTTAAAAAGCCACCAGATTTATGGGTGTTCATGTCATTTGAATTCTGTTTTCTTGTGTAACCGACTTCTGGAACCACTGAAGCACCAGTTCTGCAGGGAGAAAAGATATTATCTGATCATGTGATTAAGAACACCCATAATAAGGGGCTAATAATACTACTACCTATATTTTAGGTAGCGAACACACTCTTTTAATGTCGACATAGTGTAGATCATAAGCTTCAACTTCAGCCTGCAAACCTCAGATTGTTAGATACATTCCATAAGCTTTTTAAAAATGATGAAACTTGTCACAATCATTTGACTCAAGGCTGATGACATCTTCGTATTGCATTTCCATTCACACAGTGCTCAGTTATTTTCATGTGAAAACAAGATTTCTTTACCAGCATTCCCAGCCACAAAACTCAGGAGTAGGGCGAGGGAGAAAAATTATTCTACTACTGCTTCATACATCATCTTTAGAGGATAGATATCAAAGGATTTGGGATGAGAATTGTGTTTCCCTTGTGCATCATCAACAGGTTAGTCCAATGACAATCTGTCATTTAATTCGGTTTGATTTTCTCTATTTATTAGCACTGATGAAAATAAACACCTGTCAGAAATACCACACAAAAATAGAATAAAACATTTTGAAAAAAATAAGCAAATAAGGGACCAACATTTCAGGCTGTATTTTTTAATTTATAAAAGTAAACTCCGAAGAATAATAACGCTGCAGTACCATGACACATCAAGTACCCGAGAGGTTTTTGTCTCTCTTTAGAAAACGGGAGAAACGTAAAGTAGCTTTTCAAAATCGTATCAATCGGGTTGTGTACTTCCTGTAGTTTTTCCAGCAGGTGACATTGACAGCTACAAGATTTTACCGTAGAGGGTTTTGGTTTTTTTTTTTCCTTTGTTTTTTTCTGTTCTAACCCACGAGGCACGTCAGATAGGATTCCAGGCACCCCGAAAACGTCAAACTTACTTCACCCCTTTGGCGTGCACCGGAACGCGTCTCCTTTGTCAGGAGCCCTCACCTGCGCCTGCGAGAGCTCAGATGTCGCGACAGGAC
>NW_010972587.1:15113193-15121553 GCF_000737465.1 Haliaeetus leucocephalus
GCCGTGGATGCGGCTGTCACCGCCGGACAGCCCCGCACAAGCAACCGGCCGCCCCCAAGAGTCGCCCCGAGGAGGCGGCTCCAGCTCCACCCTCGGCGGGTTCAGCCCGGTCCCCCCGCCCCGCTCCAGGCCCCGGCGGCCGCTCTCCGCCCGGAGACGCGGGAACGGGAGGTGCCGCCGCCGCCCCCCGCCTCAGCCTACCCGGGGCAGGGCGCCGCACTGACCTGGAGAGATGCTTCAGGATCTGCTTCTTGATAATCCCCGCCATGGCGTCCGCCGGCCCGCGCCCCTCACGACGACCAGCCGGCACCGGGGACTCGCCTCATCCCTCCGCCTTCCCCTTCCCGAGGCGGGGAGACCGCCGGGAGCGGGAACCGCTGCCTCCGCTCTCCTCTCACTCAGCGCCCGCCGCCATCTTGGCTGCAGCATCGCCTAGTGACGGGGGAGGCGGTAACGGGGAGGGATGGACGGACCCGGAGCCACCGCCCCGCGCCGGGGAGCGGCAGCCCCGGGCAGGCGAAGGCGGAGAAGGGGAAGGGGCTCTGCCGACCCTCGGTTGCTCGCAGGGTACCCCCAGCCCGCCGCAGCCGGGGTCCGCCTGGTCAGCGCCGCCCCCTCAGCCCCCTGCTCGCCCCGTCCGCCTTTTCCCCTCTCTCCCCCGCCGGCTGCTTCTTTTCCTCCCTCTTCAGCTTTCCCGTCTCCAGAACTCTAAAGGCGTTTCTCTGCGTCCCCGCCGGTGGAGCGGGTCCCCCGTGGGCCCAGACTCACCCCCATGGCGCCCAGCCCGCACCCTGAGTGACCGACACCGGTTGTTACTGTTTGTTGGAAATCTGTTACAAAGTGCCCACTAAAAGGGCTTCTGTGTAACAACAAGAACAGCAACAACAACAACAACAAAAAAAACCAGGTTCTAGCATCTAGCAAGAATTCCTCTTGATAAAATGCTTAGTTACCTGCGCGCGTTAATACCTGCGCGTCATGCTCTTCCCAAGTGATCTGCAGAGCTCGTTCACAGAAGCAGTATTTAAAGTTTTTCAGATAAACTCCTTTACTCTAGCTCTTTCATAATACACTCACCTTGACTAGCCAAGTGAGACGTTTACCCTTTTTACACCTCTGTTTTATAAGCAATATTAATTTCCAGTTACAACAAGCGTTTCTCAAATTTATTCCCATCTGGGACCCCCAAGATCATTCTGAAATGACACACTGAGCAACCAAACAACCCCAGAAGCAACAAATTCGACCCTGCCATCTATTCTTCCAGAGGAAGGTGGAAGACTTGCTCAGGCAGAAAGCCCTGCCCGAAAAGCCGCACGCCTGATCTTGGCCCAGCAGAAAGCCAGGACAGCTACGGCTCCTACAGCACCACACCAAAGGAACGAGGCCAGGTAAAAGGAAGAAAAGCTTACTGACAGAAACTTATAATCATATGGCAATAAATTCGTATGTATATACACATATATAATGTTTCCCTTAACCCAAATTCCTCAGCAATTACTCAAACCCACAGACTTGTAAAATCAGGTTGTTTCCCAGGTGCTTACATTTCGCTGGGTATCTGTGGCAACTATAAAGCCTACAAGTTATTTTAATTTTGAGAGAATAGCTTCTCATACTGTAGCAAAATTTCCAAGTCAGTTAAAAAATAAATGTCTTGTATTAGTTTTGCTCATCCAGTAACCCTCTTCTCTGGGGGTCCCTCATTCAGAAAAGGTATCTTGAAGAATTTCAGTGGTGGGTAACCAAGTACCCTAAAGAGCAGTATTAACTGGGAAAAAGAAAAAAAATTAACAATTGTAAAACTAACAAGCTTTTCAGATGTGACCTCTATATGAAGGATGGCTTGCTGCCTCTATAATATAGTCTAGGGCTGCAGAGGAAAGATATCAGATATATTTTCTTTGCTTCTCATATACATAACATTAATAATTTACATGCAATGAACCAAAACCCCAAGGATCTTTAAGTCAGAAATATGAAGCAGTAACAGGAAAAATAGGTCAGGAGATGAACGTTTTCAATTGATTTTTTGCAGGCATTTAAAAATCAGTCAGTTGTGTAATACTGACCTCATTATATTCTTTAAAGGGATTTATAAAGTGGGAATGAGCTGTGTATGAAGCTAACTCTTCTATTCCTGTTTTAAGTTCAATTTTCTCAACTAGAAAACATTCTACCAGTATCTTGGAGAAACAATGCTCATCATCATGATGGATCAGCTTCTCATCAAGAAAGAAAATACAAGGGGCAAGGAAAGCAGGACCCATGCTGTGTGTTCCCATTCAAGCGTCCTGCAAGCATGGCCCTGGCAGAAAAGGAAAAGTCCAGAGGCTCTTCACTGATGTGAGAACTGGAAACCAGAAATATTCCTGTCTGGCAGGGTTGATCTGAATCGTGACCTCATGTTCTCCCCCATCTCCTGGAGCACACTGAATGGAGGAATGGAGGAAAATAGCACAGATCAATCCCCCACCCCAGGGAACTAGAAGGGCATGTGATAAGGAGCCCAGCTTATCCCTTGGTTCCAGCAGGGTATGTGACACTTCTTTTTAGAGCCTGATGCAAATTAGTATCAGGATATCCCCTGACTGTGTTTATTAAGACTTTGGACTGATTCTCCAAATCACAGTTGCACGTTTGCTAGCAGATGAATTTCTGCTAGCATGTTCATGATAATTAGACCAGTCCTATGTGAAAATGGCCCTTGATACAAAGTCCCAAAGTCTAACTCCTGCTCTGAACAGGGAAAGGCAACCATTTATGAAGGACTTTGTGTCATTAGCTATCACCTTAATATGATAACCTCAGAGAGGAAGAGTGGCTTAGCCTTCCTGACTACTTTTCATTTGCAAACATTGCTATGTAGGATTTCTTCATTTAGCAACCAAGGCTCTTTGCTCTTGATTTACCAAAACGACTCCCCACCCAGTGAGGAGAAACTGTGTCACAGGAGAAGAAAAGGGGTGGCTGCAGTGGCAGATCATCCTATGTGTTGCCATGGGTCCTGCTGATCTGGACCCTGACCCACCAACTTTCCATGCTGACTTCAGACCTGCCTGGTCACCATGGACCTGCCTGGTGATCCCTGGGCTATGCCTGGCCCTTGTTCACCCCACCAGACCTGATCCTGATCCTGACTTGAGGATTGACTTATGGGCTTGACCTCAGACCTGCTTCATTATCACACACTTGCCTGCTGACCTGGGCTCTGGGCTGCCCTCCCACCCCTGCCTGCCTTGCTCCCCGGCTGGGGCTGGTGGGACAGGCCCTGGCTGGCAAGGTCCTGCCCTGCTGGACACAGTATCCCCCTCAGCTCCTGGCTTCCCTCCCTTACGGAGCAGCTGGCACTCATGCCAGCAAGAAAGAACCTCACTTGCGAGTGTATCCAGGATACTAAAATGATCTCAAAGAATAATTTTGGCTTATATTTACCAGAGGTAATTTCTAGGGCCTATCTGTGAACTCTTCCAACTCAATAGAAGACCCAAGAACCCAAGGATGTACAGAGTTTCCCATCAGGCAGTCATCTCATCCACCAGCCTGGCCTTCACCATCACCTATATAAAGAAAGGTGCGTGGAGTTCAGTTTATGGATGCTAAGTTGAGGATAATGCCCCCCTGTGTCAGGGTCAAAGAATGCAGTAACTTCTTCCTCAAGGGTAACTTTCTTTGGAAGCTCTAAAGAACCTGCAAACTCTGCAGTTGACACCATTCAATCATTCTGAGGCTGCACATTCCTGCAGAGTTGAAAGGAAAGAAAAACAAAAACAACTAGAGCCCAAGCGACTTCAGAAACGTGAAGGTCACAGAATTAACAAAAAATATTTGTTGTTTTCCACACTAAATAAAGCAGTAGCAAATGTGACCTAAGAAGTTCTGATTTCGTTTCAGCGAGTGGTTTGTTTCATAAATGCAGAATGAGAAATTCAGCATGGCTTCATATGCATAATGCAAAAGATGATGGTCTGCCTTCAAATGCAGACGTGCAAGGCTTAAGTAGTCTGGCAGACCATTGCTCAATGTTAAAGGGCATCACAAAATATCAATTCTAAGCTATTTTAAGGGTCAATGTATGAGGTTTACTACCATGTGGACATTTGAAAGTCCTATTTATTTGTCCTTGCTATATGACTGACTTTTTCTTTGTTAAGTGCTCATATCAACAACAGAAAGCATTATCAGAAGAGTCATTGCAATACATGGGTGAATATGTAAACAAACTCAATAAATATGTGAGTTGCCCTCAGTTAGCAATGACAGTAAATATACCAACTTTAGCTCCCAGAGATTTTAAATATTTATGTGTATCACCCACTACACATAAATCTAAGTGAACTGTTAAAAGCCTGGGACTTGTCCTATAGGTCCTAAAAAAAAAACCAAACCAAAAGTAACTCTGAATTCAATACAAGTCATTGAATGATAACAGATGAAGTCTCATAGAGCTGGAGCTAGTATCTAGAAGAGAAAAAGTGATTCATTAAATTCTGGCTTTCACCTTCATTTTCACAACGCAAAAGTTAGCGATAGTTATAACAATCTTTTGTGTCTAAATTATTATTCTAAAAACTTTATATTATTAATAAAAGGATAAAGTAAAAAATATGTGACTTTAAGAGTAATATTTTATGTTTGTCTGTAACACTGTGAATACCTAAAGCACATTTGTCACAACTCTAAGTTTTGTGTATTTTGGGGTTTAGTTACAAAACCAAAATTTACTACTACTATACCTGTTGGTGGGCAGAGAAGGAGAACAACCAACACTTTACAGTGTTGTTTAAAATCCAGAAACTCCTGAACCGGAAAAACAGGCTTTTGATAATTCCTGTGACCTCTCCTCAAGAACCAAAGAATGTATCTGCTACAGCGGGGATTAAGGATGCTGTCCTTAAGATACTGACAAGCACGTAAAGAGGATTGGTCTAAAATCAGATTGCCATATGTTCTGCTAAACACCCTGGCTCATGGAAAGACATTTGATGTTTGTTAGGGTAAAGAGTCATCATACAGAGTAGCAGTTATTTTTAAGTTCTGAGATTTCCAAGAAAGCCAATTACATACAGATACAAAACTGTAATGCACTTTCTGTTTTATTGGATAACAACAAAGATACTGGTGATGGTAAGTAAAACATGTAATAAAGCAAAATTCATCATAAAGATAAGCGCAAGATCCTGCACCTGAGACGACATGAGCAAAGAGCCCAGTGCAGCTAGGATCTGTGTGGCGGGAGAGCAGCCTGCCGAAAGGGACCTGGGGGTCCTGGCGGACAGCAAGCTGAAGAGGAGTCAGCAGCGTGCTGCCACAGCAACCGAGGCAGATCAGATCCTGGGCTGCATCCGCAGGGGCATTACTAGCAGAGACAGAGACATGATCATCCCACTCTGCTCAGCGCTTGTGTGACGGAGGCACTCGACCCACCCTTAACCAAACCAGCAGTAGTTTGGTACAGGCTCCAAAGGAGGTAAAGGACTGAGCCAAGAACTCCTCTAGGAAACCCACAAAGGAGCAGAGCGATGCAGTGAGAACAAAGAAAGTTGCAGGTGCAAGGAGTCTCGTGCATACCTCTCCCATTGTATGCAATTTGACTACGAGCCAACCACTTTATCCCATAAATACGACAGCCTAAGCGAGCCTGCTTTGAGCTCTCCCTGCTAGGCAGCGTGGCTGCATGGCGGCAATCTCCCCTCGAATCGGGACACCTCTGAACATTGCTCCTCAAAGCAAGGAGATCTTCTACCAAGGACACATTGCTGAATGAGCCCAATTTGAGTTCTCCCTGGATGGCAACTGGACTGCACGCCAGGCAACTCTCCCCTTGAGCAGGGATGCCTCTCAATATTAAGAGATATTAGTCGTTTAGCTTAAATAAGTAAGTTTTAAAATAGAATCACTTAAGAGTTATAATGTTGCGTGATTTAGTATGCTGTTTGCTTAGTTTTACTTAGCATGAGTAGCTAGATTTGCTGAACTTGTACTGAATGTGTACCTACTTAGTCAAAACAGGGGCCTCCAGAGCCAGCATAAATCACAAAATAAGGAGGTTTCAGGGCTACAACCATCAACAGCAGCTGCAACTCAACAGGCTAACAGCCTGTCTGGAGACAGTGAAGGAATCCAACAAAGGGTCAGAAGATCTCAGACCAGAATCACTACTGAACCAAAGGGTGCGTGGAAGGCACGTGAAGAGAGTGTGAAAAGTGCTCGAGGGGCAGGTGAATAGTCTGTAAGGGTATAATTGCCCAGGGATTTCTTTGTTCCGGTCACTCCCTCCCTGGAGGCACCCAGCTCGAGCCAATCCTGCTGCTGTACCACTCTATTAAATTATTTATTTTTATGAGATTCAATGCCTGAGACTGTTTTGGGAAACCTACGGTTTGAGCTTTGGAGCAAAATAACTCCGGATGCCTGGATGGAAGATAAGTGATGAACAGCACACTAACCTTTGAAATCCTAACTAAGTGACATAAAGGATCGATTGTGCACATATAATTCCATTAGCCATAAACCGCCACCCAAGCCTGGGACTAAGTCTGGATCCAGCCGCACCTAGACTCCTCTCTGAGAAGGAGTTTAGAAAGCAAGGGGATCCACTCTGAACCTCGTGACTCAACGGGAGGGTCTCCCTTACCTTTTTGCACCTCTGGTCTCTGTGTAAATCATTCTAAATCCTTTCTACCTCGACTTTCCTTTGTATATTTCTTCCATGTAGTAAGTAACAGAGTGAATCTTGCCATTGAACTCTGTTAAGTGGCGCTTTTAATAATTCATGCTAAAATCACTTTTGAGAATACCTTTGATGGTGATTCTTTAAGTGATCTAAACCACTCCTAAATTGGGATCTGCGACAGCTTGTCAGGCCACACCTGGAGTACTGTGTCCGGTTCTGGTCCCCCCAATTCAGAAAAGATGTGGACAGACTGGAGAGGGTCCAAATGAAGGTGGCCAATGAAGGCCAGGCAGGTGATCAAAGGGCTGGAGAACCTGCCCTGTGAGGAAAGACGGAGGGAGTTAGGTCTCTTCTCCCTGGAGAAGAGAAGGCTCGGGGGGGGGACCTCATCACAGTATTCCAGTCCCTAAAGAGTGGCTACAAAGAGGATGGAGGGTCTCTCTTCACAAGGAGAAGAGACAACAGGTATAAGTTGCAGCAGGAGAGGTTTCCTCTAGATGCAAGGAACTTTTTTTACAGTGAGAACAATCAATCACTGGAACAACCTCCCCAGGGATGCGGGGGAGTCCCCATCGCTGGAGATTCTCAAGACGGGGTTGGACAGGGTGCTAGATCACCTCCTCCTGGCGCCCCGTCCCACGGGAGGTTGGACCACATCATCTTTTGAGGTCCCCTCCAGCCTGGGCCGTTCTACGGTTCTGCGACTCTAGGAAGCCACGTGGTCATCGACACGGACTGCGGGAAAACAAAAGCTGGTCAGTGACAGCAAATACCAAGAGCACTGGGTTTTATGCTATTTACAGTAAGAGCATTAATTACAGAGCGCTTAGAGCAGCAGTAAAATAACGATGGTGGAGCGTACCGCCTTTTCCCTTTTCGTTTCGCGCCATTCTCTTGATAGCATATTTCCATACATTCTGTATGGTATGTCTCAATATGTTGATGGTTTTAATATTTTGTACCAGCTGTGGAAACTGGTTTAGCTGCTAGGTGACTGTAAAAGTGAGATTTGGTAAATAATTATTAGAAATCTTATACTAACACTACGATTGAAACAATAGACAAAAGTATAGCCAAGCAATTAACCAGTAGAAGTAGTTACTCATAAGTTTTGCAGTTATTTGCTCTTATGACGAGATGTTCCTGTACGCTAGATGAGAACAATGCTGAAACTGACCACATGTGATTGAAACTGCATTAAGCTTCAAGATCACAGAATAAGGACAAGAATAGACTTCAAGGACAGCCAGCAAGAACTTCAATGGGTCGGTGGTCGCAAAAGCAGCCCTTTGACTCAAAGGGATCCTTCATTGCGCATGATCGGATGTAGGCAGTACTGAGATAATCAGTTGCAATCATTTTTATGTATATGTATGCTAATCTGATTAATATGCAATTAGGTATTCTAAATAACCTGTTTGTGCTAAAGCTGCGGCATGCACGCTAGGTGGAATTATCCCCCGTGCATCCAGCACTGCAATAAAGAACGCCTGCTTTCGAAAACTCCAAAACGAGTCTTGGAGAGTTTCTTCGACCGGCTTTTCGTCATCGCTCTCACAGAAAAGGCCCCCGTTGCCCCGCCGCGTTCTCGCGCGGGGCGATTTCCACCCACCGCCTTTCTCCCCGACGCGCCGGGTTGCGGAACGACAGCCGCCGCCCCACTGAACCGCCACGGACACCCGTG
>NW_010972587.1:15121708-15122035 GCF_000737465.1 Haliaeetus leucocephalus
GCGGCGGGCGCGCTGCCGGAAGCGGTCCCCGCCGCGACGCCTGCGTCCCATCAGGCAGCGCGGCGCGCGCGCGGCCCCTCCGCTCTATGGTAACCATAGAGATCCACGGCGGTGGCGGATCAATACTGGGACGGCGGCGGCCGCGGCGCCGCGGGGAACATGGCGACGCTGGTGCTGGATAACGGCGCCTACAACGCCAAGATCGGCTACAGCCACGCGAGCGTCAGGTGAGGACCCGGGAAGGGGGCGGGGCGGGACGGGCGGGCGGCCCCGATCTCATCGCTCCTCCGGCATCCCGCTCGCCGCACCGGCCCCTCCGCTCCCCGC
>NW_010972587.1:15122264-15143902 GCF_000737465.1 Haliaeetus leucocephalus
GTGGCCGGGACAGCGTGTGCGAAATTGGAGATGATTTCACTCGAGATCGGCTCCCGTGAATGGATGACGACCGAAACACGGCAGCGAAAAATGTACTGCTCATGAAAGCGGCGTAAAGACAACGAGCGTGGCTCGTGCCGTGATGAACAGGAAACTTCCCCCTCTTTTCCAGCGTTATTCCCAACTGTCAGTTCAGATCCAAGACTGCGCGCTTGAAAACCTTTACGGCAAATCAACTGGATGAGATTAAAGATCCCTCCGGTCTTTTTTATATTCTCCCTTTCCAGAAAGTAAGTAAGATATCCTGCGTTTAACGTGATAGCCAAATGCAAATTGTTTTAAGGAATAGTTTTCATACAATATGTCCTGACTGCAGGGTTATATGTAGTATCATACAAGAATCAAATTCAGCAGTGTGACATTTAACAATCATAGAATCATAGGGTTGTTTAATTGGAAAAGACCTTTAAGATCATCATGTCCAGCCGTTAACCTAACGCTGCCACGTTCCACTAAACCGTGTCCCCGAGCGCCACGTCTACACATCTTCGAAATACCTCCAGGGATGGTGACTCAACCACTTCCCTGGGCAGCCTGTTCCAGGGCTTGATAACCCTTCCAGTGAAGACATTTCTCCTAATACCCAATCTAAACCTCCCCTGGTGCAACTTCAGGCCCTTTCCCCTTGTCCTGCCGCTTGCTACTCGGGAAAAGAGCCCGACACCCCCCTGCTACAACCTCCTTTCAGGCAGTTGCAGAGAGCGATAAGGTCTCCCCCCAAAAGCCTCCTTTCCTCCAGGCTAAACAGCCCCAGTTCCCTCAGCTGCTCCTCACAGGGCCTGTTCGCTAGACCCTTCAGCAGCTTCGTTGCTCTTCTTCGAATGCGCTCCAGCACTTCAAGGTTGGCCTTGTAGTGAGTGAGGGGCCCAAAACTGACCACAGTCTTGGAGGTGCGGCCCCAGCAGTGCCAAGTCCAAACGCACAATCAGGTCCCTTGTCCTGACGGCCACGCCATTTCCGATAGAGGCCAGGACGCTACTGCCCTTCTGGGCCACCTGGGCACACTGCTGGCTCACATTCAGCTGGCTGTCAACCAGCACCCCCAGGTCCTTCTCCACCAGGCAGCTTTCCAGCCGCTCTTCCCCAAGCCTGTAGCGCTGCACAGGGTTGTTGTGACCAAGTGCAGGGCCCAGCACTCGGCCTTGTTGAGCCTCATACAGTTGGCCTCAGCCCATCGATCCAGCCTGTCCAGATATCTCTGTAGAGCCTTCCTGCCCTCCAGCAGATCAACCCTCCCTCCCAACTTGGTGTCATCTGCAAACTTACTGAGGGTGCACTCGATCCCCTTGTCTAGATCATTGATAAAGATATTAAACAGAACTGGCCCCAGTACTGAGCCCTGGGGAACACCACTTGTGACCAGCTGGATTTAACTCCCTTCACCACCGCTCTGGGCTCGGCCATCCAGCCAGTTTTTTGCTCAGCGAAGAGTATGCCCCTCCAAGCCATGAGCAGCCAGTTTCTGCAGGAGAATGCTGTGGGAAACGGTGTCAAAGGCTTTACTAAAGTCCAGGTAAACAACATCCACAGCCTTTCCCTCATCCACTAAGTGGGTCACCTTGTCACAGAAGGAGGTCGGGTTAGTCACGCTTTCACAAACCCACACTGACTGGGCCTGATCACCTGGTTGTCCTGTACTTGCTGTGTGATGGCGCTCAAGGTGATCTGCTCCATAACCTTCCCCAGCACTGGGGTCGGACTGACAGGTTTCTGTCAAAGAGAATAATGTATATAGGAAACACGATTTACATTGTTTTCATAGTGTAGCAATTAACATATCAATGGGAAACACTTGTAACTATCCTATGTAACATTTACTCCTTAGCATAGAAATGTGAATTTAGACATTTTTACTCTCAAATTTCTTTATTTTACCAGTCTATCAATCACTTGACATTTTTTGATTTCTAGTAATTTTATTTTTTGTAAGTGTTATTTTATTTTCTAAATAGTGTAAATTTGTTTTTCTAAATTCCTACAGGGTTACTTGGTGAACTGGGATGTCCAGAGACAGGTGTGGGATTATCTTTTTGGAAAAGAAATGTATCAAGTAAGAGCCTTTTTTTAATTACAGGTTTTGTGTAGGTTAACTACTGACTAATGGCATCAACATAAGTACATTAAATATTAAATAGAACTGGTGAGATTGCTGTTCTTTTTGAATGTGCCTTCAATTAGGATCACAGGGATTTATTTTTTTGCAAACTGAAAAAATTTTTACTTTGAGGTCTGGTGTAGGAATTTAAAAAACATTTAAACTTTTTAGTCCTGTGTGTATTCATACTGAGTTCAGTTCACATACGTTAAGAAATTCACATCAATATAATTAAGAGTTCAAGTTAGTAAAAATAATAATAGACAGATACAGTGTGGTTTAGAGATCAAGAAACTGTTGATGTAAAAGAGAGTGATGAGCTAGGTCAGTAGGCCAAAAGACTTACACTTTAAGTAACGATCTTTGGCTAACCATTTTCTACCTATGGGTAAGTTGAATGTATAGAATATAAATATCTGATACTCATTTTTTCTTACTTATCACACAAACTGGATTTAGCACAAGAAGTGTAGTAAGGCTTCCCTTTTATTTTTTCTTTTAAAAAAATGTTATATAGTCTGAAAGTTTTTGGGGTTTTGTAACACCTAGAAGGCAGAGTGGTACTGAGAATAAAAGTAATGCCTCAAAATATCTTAGTCTGCATACATAAAAATATACAGTGCTGGCTTTTGATACTTAGCTTTCACTTTAGTTTTGGAACTAGGTTCAATGTAGTCATGGTTTCAAGGAGAATTTGTTTTTAATTCTTTTTCATGAGTGAAGACTACCAAGAGATACAGCTGGTAATACATTTAGGGCTGTATCCAGTTATGATTGCAGTAACCCTCTGAAGTCCTCTCTAAAGGAGTTTGAGATACCAGTAAATGCAGAAAGCCCAGGATCTTTTGCTGGTCTCACTTGGGAGTTTTACTGTTGATTCTACTTTGTGCAGGACTTCATCTTTGGTTATTAGATAAGTAATTTTGTGATGCAAGTGCTGAGCTGTTGAAGAGACTTACCTTTCTGTAGTTGACAGGATTAGTGTAAAGTATCTTACATTAGTATTGTAGTGTTCCTTTATGGGTATCTCTTTAAAATGTTGGATTACGATTTGTAAGGATGGCAACAGGAGCAGAATATGTATGAAGGTATTCCCTTCTATTACGTTTTTACTCATTTATTTGATAAAGTGGTATCGCTACTGATGAAGTGTTTAAACAAACCTAAAACTTTCTAAGCTTGGCTTCTACAAACAGATATGGCAAGTGGTAATCATGTCTTCAAATTTACACCATCTTCAACTGCTGCAAAATATGGTAATGGAATATTAATTTCTAAGTTTTGTGTAATGACAGTCTTAATGTATTTTTCATAGGTGGATTTTGTAGATACCAATATTATTATTACCGAACCTTATTTTAACTTCAGTTCAATACAAGAATCCATGAATGAAATTCTATTTGAAGAATATCAATTTCAAGCAGTTCTTAGAGTAAATGGTGAGTCTGTCTCCTTCTGGTTTGCATTTATCTATTTTTGAAGGTTAACTTTATAAATAAATAAATGAATTTGCATGCATGCACACACATGCATATGCACACACCTGTATATGTAAAGATAGTAAAGAAATTACTTCATTTCCTTCCTGGCTCTTGAGTGATATGCTCCTATATGTACTCTAACTGGATTAAACTTTTTAATTTTTAGAAATTCCAGCTGTACTCTTACACTACTTTCTTAAGAGTGTCATGGTATATAATTAAAGGACATTTGAGGAGAGTCAGGATGACAGAGATAACGGATGGATTTTGAAACAGGATAGCATTTGAGGAAGTCTCCCAAAAATTTGCATGAAGTCTTTGATAGCTTTCCTTTTTTGGGGGTGGGATTGTTTTTTTGTTTGGTGTTGTTTTGTATTAGCAAATACAATGCAGCATTACGATAAAGAAATGTATCTTACAGGGAATGTGTAAATAACATCACAACCCTTCTGAAAGATAGCTGGACATAGGATACTCCTTTAGATAGATTTGATAACTTGTGGTGTGATCAGCTTGGACTTCACAAGAGGAAAATGAACATGGACTGGAATTATTGAAAAAATAAATGGGAGCATATACGATACTTCATTTTATCTGCTGTCAAAATTAATTCATGTGTTGGCTGTAGTATTATGTATTGAGGTCTTAGAAGTCTGTCAAAGGCATTTAAAATATGAAGCAAGTACACTTTCTTATCAATGTAAATTCTAAAAATGTATGCTTATATAAAAGTTGGATGAAATTTTCTGTATTTCAGCTGGAGCTCTTAGTGCGCACAGGTATTTCCGGGATAATCCATCTGAGCTATGTTGTATCATTGTGGATAGTGGATACTCTTTTACACACATTGTACCTTACTGTAGAAGTAAAAAGAAGAAAGAGGCAATCATCAGGTAAACTGCAGTGTGTATTTCCTAGAAAAATTGTTTGCTATGCCTGAAGTTAATAATGACAGAATTCCTTGTGTTACTCCTTTTCTTTAGGATTAATGTTGGAGGAAAACTCTTAACCAACCATCTGAAGGAGATAATCTCTTACAGGTAAAGCATGTTGATCATCATCTTGAGACCTGGTATGAAATGAGCTAGAAGTTTGTGGGGATATTCTTACTGGTTCTGTGAATTTTAGATTAAATGCTGTTTAAAGGAGAAGGGAATTTTTGTCTGTTATAATCTGCTAGATACTGTCTTGAGCTTCAGCTCAAGGTGAGTTAAGATGAGCTTAAGCTCTTTGAAGAATTAGGCTGTTAGTTTTTAAAGTGCCAGCACTTTTGAAGTTGCTGAGGTTACCTGTGTGTTCACAATTATACAAGTCCTTACATATTTTCTGAGATGTCTCAGCAGATCATCGTTCAGTTTGCAAACTGATTCTATCAATACCACAAATAAAATTCAGTAGGATCAACTTTTCATTAGGATGCTTTAGCTTGGAACTTTATCTAGGTAAAGGTCTTTGCTAGTAGAGCTAATTGCAGGATTATGGCTATACTTCTTATGAAGACATTGGGCAAACGCAGGTAGATGTTTGTATTGAACTGTGAAATAGGAAAATACTAAACTCCAGTAGGCCAGAAATGCTTTTGTACATTGAATACAAGTTTTAGATATTGAGACAGTAGCTTTCTGTCATTTGAAAACTATGGTTGTTCATCTCCAGTGGAGAACTGGACAGGTAATGCTAAGACTTAATTCTCAAACTTCTGTGGTTTTGGTTCTTGTTCTTCACAGGCAGCTACATGTTATGGATGAAACGCATGTAATTAATCAAGTGAAAGAAGATGTGTGTTACGTTTCTCAAGACTTTTACAAGGACATGGACATTGCCAAGTATGTATACAATCATACTAAATTTAAAAGTTGGTACTTCTGAATAATCTATTTGTATATACAAATAATGCTATATTCTTAATCAGAAAATTTTGCAGTTAAGTCAAAGTCTTGTCACTATAAACCAGTTGGGATTTAGAACTTGTTTTTTATGATGTTATATTTTACATTCTTCTCTTTCAGATTGAAAGGAGAGGAAAATACTGTAATGGTAGATTATGTTTTGCCTGACTTCAGCACAATCAAAAAGGGATTTTGTAAGGTAATGATAGTATGGTTTTTGAAGTATATTTGTTTGGACTTCCCCTGCACAAGTCTAGTAGACAGGTTAAGAAGACTTTCTTTTTTCTGATGCTGTATGGTAACTTTTTTCAGTGCTATGCATTAATTGGTAAAGTTTTCCTCGGGAAGTTGAGATGAAAATTAAATAGTTTTTCCAGCATAGCATTTTATGTTTTATTATTTAATACTTGTAGCTTTCTATGCTTGTGCTCTGTCATACAACCTACCCATATCATTATTGTTGGGGTTTTTTTAAAGTTACGTTGGAGGATGTTTTCTCTGCTTTGATACTTTTTTGTAAGTCTCTCTGAATGTCATTTAAATACTCTAGTACATATTTAGGTAGAATTCCTACTTCTAGTAGGTAGAAAGTTCAAAGTCATGTTATAGAAGAGCCTGAAAAGTCTTCATACCAACAAAGACAAGTTAACAATTTTATCTCATTTACTGAGTTTGCCATAGTTTCGAAAGCAGTCCCGGTATTTTAAGGCCACTCTCTTGCATACGTGTTTTATTTTGCTTTAGGCAAAACTGCAGTTGAGAAGAGCAAAGTCACTTCAGATTTAATACAAGAGTATGTATTATTCTTAAAAGATTTGTTGATAATACGATTTAACGTAGACTATACCACCTGCCAGTATGTGAAAAAGATCAGCTGAATACTCTAGGATGTAGTTTCTTTTCTTAAGCAGTGGCTACTATTCATGTCTTTAATTTAGCCAAGGGAAGAGATGGTGTTAAGTGGAAAATACAAGACTGGCGAACAAATACTTCGTCTAACAAATGAAAGATTTGCAGTTCCAGAAATACTCTTCCATCCTTCAGATATTGGTATTCAAGAGATGGGAATTCCCGAAGCCATTGTTTATTCCATTCAGAATTTACCTGAAGGTATAACCTAAAAGTATTTTGAAAAGTGCGTGTGTGTTGTGTTGTTTTGTTTTGGTTTGCTTTGGGGTTTTGTTTGTTTGTTTGTTTTAAGCATCCAAAGTGTCTTAAGAAGCTGGTACCTTCAATATGCCAGTTACTAAGTTGTTGTGAACTGTTCTGTCTTCTGGTGTGTGTCACATGCTCTAGAACTGTCTGGCTATAAGATTCTCTGTTAGGCAAACATAGTTTTGGGGTGATTCATTGATTGGTTTCTACTCTTGTTTCAGTTAATTGCTGTAGACTTAATTCTTAACATCCTTTCCTAATGTGACCTGCCTTTGACACTGATGATGCAATATACTTGAAATTAGTTTTAGCTGTGTTTTAAAATACCTTTCTTCACTGAAGAAGAGAAAAATGAAACTGACGAGAAAAATGAAACTGACGAAACTCAGTAATTTAAGCATCAAAGTATAAAACCTTTCTGACTGCTGTGCTTGTCAGAAGTAATACAAATAATATAGGTGTAAAGAATGTTATTACTACAAAGAAGACTTTCATAGGCTTTGTCATACCACATAAATATGGTGGCATTGAGGCTACTGTTTTGTACTCTTTAAAAGAATGTATCATTTAAAATCCCTTTTGAGAGGGGAATTGTGTTGGCAGACATGACATTTAATAGACAATATAAGAAAACAGTAGTTATCAAAGCCAAATTCTAAAAATCATGAAGAACAGAGGATGATTAATCACTTTTTTGTATTTCTCAATAAAACCATTTAACTGATATGATCATTAGATGATCATAAAATTCTTCTATGTGTATTTCTTACTTCTGTTCCAGTTCATAACAAAATTGAGAAAAAAACCTTTAAATATACATTCAGTCTCTCTCTACAGATTTACTTTCTTTTTTTTTTTTTTTACAGAAATGCAGCCTCATTTCTTCAAGAACATAGTTCTGACTGGGGGAAACACCCTTTTTCCAGGCTTCAGAGATCGGGTTTATTCTGAAGTTCGATGTCTTACTCCAACTGATTATGATGTTTCCGTTGTTCTTCCTGAAAAGTAAGTTCTAAACTGTACAGGACAAGCTCTGTCCTTCTGGCAGAACAAACTGTAAAGTAGGATTTCTTTTGCTGATTAAAAAGGTAGATTGAGTAAAGGTGTTAATTTAAATACCAAGTGAACCAAAACTGTACAAGAAGATTTTAAATCAGTGAAGTGTTTTCAGGATCAGTCTTTTTATTGTGAACAGATAAATAAGACTATTGTCATTAAGTGGCTACATAAGTATGCAAGGTTAGAGATTAGGCTTTTACTTAGAAGAATTTTCAGGATCTGAATGCTGCCATGTCATTATTCATGTAGCCACTTCAGGGATTTGGAAGGGGTAACATCTTTGCAGAGCATATACAGTTGAGACAAAACAAGTATGTCTTGAAAGTACAGAAAAGTCTTCACTTTTTTTAAAGTATTATTGAAGAGTATTTAAAAATATTACTAAAGAATCATTCCTGTGCAAAGTAAATACAAAGACATCTCCACGTCCTGACCTCTTCACACATGCCCCCAATAAGGCACTTTGCTTTTTATAAAAAGCAAAGTCAGTTAGCCCTGCTAAAATTTCAGACTTTGTCTCATAACTTGTCTGGGGCTGGGTGGTTTGATATAGCAATCAAAAATATATTTTTAAATAGGTATGGCTAAGTAAAAGTCTTGAAAATCATCACTGCATACTTCTATTTGAAATGAACTTGCAGATGAGTAACAATACCTTTGTTCATTTTTCAGCCCTATTACTTATTCTTGGGAAGGTGGGAAGCTCATTTCTGAAAACGATGATTTTGAAGACATGGTAGTAACTAGAGAAGACTATGAAGAACATGGACACAATATCTGTGAAGAGAAATTTGATATATAGGTAGCATAGCTGTATACATTGTTATTCCATTGTTTTACTCAGAATGGAAGTCTTTGAACTACAACCTGGTTTTTGTCAGTTAGGATTGTGTTTTAGCTTTCCTGTATTTAAGTGGGTTGGGAAAAAAATCATTTTCAGAGTTTAAAAATAAAGTTCTACAAGCCTAATACTATGAAATAATTTTTCATTGTCATTTCATTATGTTCTTATCTTTTGCTGATAGCTTCATTGTATTCTTATTGCAGAAACCCTCAATGCATGAGGCAATAAAAATACTGAATGCTTGTACTGGTGTGACACTAATACACAGTGAGAAGGAATCAAGATTTCTTTTTTTTTCCCAAAATATTTTTCTAACTTGTGCGTGCAATTGAATGGACATTAAAAGAAGCATATTCACAATAAAAAAAAAATCATGGTCATAGTGGAGCTAGTCTAGCAAAGGGGCCATGAAAATGATAAGGAATTAGAGCATCTGTCATACAAGGAAGAGGCTGAGAGCACTGCAATTGTTCAGTCTTGAGAAGAGAAGGCTCAGGGTGGGGAATAAAAACGACTGAGCCAGACACCTCTCAGTGGTGGCCAGTGAAAGGACAGGAGGCAATGGGCACAAACTGAAATGCAAGAAGTTCTACTTAAAAGTAAGGTGGGTGGCTTTTTTAGTGTTCTTGTTTTCTTTTTAAATACTGTCAGGCTGGTCAAACTGTGGACCAGACTCACCTGAGAGGTTGTGGCATCTCCATCCTTAGAGATATTCTAAACTCAATCAGAAAAGCCCCTGAGCAGCCTGCTCTAATTGACTCCACTTTGAGCTGGGTGGTGACTAGACCAGAGGTCCCTTCCAATCTCAGTTCTGTTTCTGTGTCCAATACATGACCAAATGTCTGTCATGAGGATGGAAGAAGTAATTTAACCCCTATAACATTATACTGCATATTTATTTAATGATTTGCATCAGCATTTCCTTGTCAATTTACAGTTAACCATCAATGTGTCAAGACAGGACAACATGATTTCTAGCTTTGCCCTATGAATCCAGAAATGCTATCGAAGTATTTATGAAAAATAACTGGACACTATCAAAGTATCCTCATGTTAAAATAAATTGCTTACAGCAAGAGATCTAAACCAATATTATTACTCCTCAAGTTTTCTCAAAATGTAATTTTTTTTACTTACTTTTGCATAACTGCCAGATTAGCAGCAGCTCAGTCTGCCAGAGTGGGGAAGGAGTAACAGGCTATAATTACTGACTGCAAGCACACACAGCTCCCCTGCCTAATGAATCTTGCCTGCCACAGATTCAAAACCCACTGACCAGCTCCTAACATTTTTGGCACACTTTGTACACTTTTACAATACTTACAGGAGTCAATCTACAGTTTAAGATTAGATTACAGTTTGATTATGAACTACAGATAGAAAAGATTAAAAACCTTATGGATTATCAGCCCAAGCATGGCTCTGAATGTAGACGTAGGTCAGCTAGAAAGCCATGGGGTCATGGGACAGAAGGAAAAAAGTGCCAAACCTTGAACTCAAAGCAGCACAAGCAGTGTGCCATTATTACTAATTTAGAAGTAATTAAGTACATTTTGCTTAAAAGAGTCATTAATTAGAATTAATGCTTTTGAGCATCATAGTAATTTTGATAGTTGTAGTGTCCTGTTACTGAATATGTAAGGACATAAGAAAATTATTTATATAATGAGCAATTTTCATATGCATCCCCTCCTTTTTACAGAAAAAAAAAGAGAGGCTGTATTGATGTCTAACCATTTAGAGTACAAAATTCACATGTAGTTTTACAACCACTACAATAGATGAGAGAATGGTATTTTCGGAATTCTTTAATTAATTTCTTCTTCTGCTTCAAAGGAATAGTGAGGTCATTGTCCATCTCTTGAACCAATGCAAGAAGATACCGATTTGTTTGTTGTTTTTGATCTTCATATTCTTTAGTTGTCACACGCTGACAGAAGCTGAAGCCTTTGTAAGAAATCAGAGGTTCAGTTTAAGTTCAATGCATCATATAAGAGCCCGATTAAAAAATATGATCAGAAACATAGGTATATTGATATTCCAGTTCAGATATGATTGCAGTTCTCTACAAACAATGTGATATGTATAGCCCTCCACTGAGCATGGATGAACATCTAAACATTAACTGCAACCGCCCCCCCCCCAAAAAGCAGTGTTACAATTGCAATATCACAGATGATTTTGTATTGTAAACACAAGGCCTGCAAGACGAAGAGCCAACATGGTTCTTGCAAACAGAAGCCATAACAAAGAATGCTACATGACAAGAATGGCACCTTGCAGTTGTCATGATCCAGTGATTCCCTGTGAGTGAATGGGATCCGTAGCAAGGCCCGGTATGTAATGCAAGTGAATAAATACTTCGAAGAAACAGTTGCCTCTGAATTCAGGAATACAATTCAGGAACTTCTAGGTGACTAGACAGCCCAGCATGGTTTGGTCACCAGAAGCAGATATGATGGAACAGGCAGCAGTTCAGGGTGAGAGCAGAGCAAGAACTGGTGCTCGAGAGATACACAACTTAAGCACTACTTAGATGTAAAAGTGTTGTGAACCTACGCAGTAGAGTATTGCCTTGCAAGGATACAAGCCCCATCATTAGACGGTGACTTCTGGCCAGAGGACACTGGCATTCAGCTACTCCACATACATGTTAGTGAGCAAGTTGGTTGAACAAATGTCAATTGCCTAAAGGGGAAAAAATTCTTACTATTCCTTCTGTACAAACACCATTTTCTTAAGGCTTCACATAGAGAGTGGTAATAACCTGAGCAGCCAGATTTTTCATATGGACCTGTCCTTCCTTCTTTTACAATGAGTCTGTCAAATACCAAATGTGAAATACTTTTTATGGTTTAGTAGAGTCAGATCAAGAAAACATAGCTCTTCCAAAAGGGAAAGCTTAACAACTTCTGGCAAGGAGATTAACTCTTAAAACTTCAGGGTGGATCCTTTAGTCCAGTGGTTTCAAGTAGCTTGCTAGATTAAAACCAACCCGAGTTCCCTCAGTGTTTTTAGGAATGTTTACTTCCAGCAGACCTAATGATTACCTTCCTGCAATAGACAGACCCCTTTTCTGGGGTCTCCCAGCCTTCCCTCCTGCTCCCACCTGAACTTCAGAAGTTCACCAGCTAAGAATGCTCTGTAGCTCTAAGGAAACATTTTCGTCCTGTCTCCTCCATGAGAAAAGGGAAAATGACACCAGAATGAGGCACACAGGAAAACAGGAATATGCGATGCTGGAGAGCTTACAATCAGATCAAACTATCTATTTCAACAAGTAGATGGAATCTATATGCATTTACAGATTGAAACTCCAAAACTTAGTAGGGAGAGTATAGTATGAGGTACTTCAGTTGTCTGTTCAGTGTGCTGAGGGCAATCACACCAGCTCCAAGAATACTATAGACAGGCAACTCCTTCCTCTGTTGCTCATCTCTGTATTCTTTGGCTACACAATATGCAATACTCAGAACAGTGAGCTGGAAGCAATTTGGACACATTCCGGAACCCAATACAGATGGTAAAAGATTCTGTACCAAAACTACTTCTCAGAGAGCTGATCTATTAAATATAGTACTGAACAGTACAATAACTTACAGTATTATTCAATTCCCTTATTGCTTCTCTTCAATGTTTAAGCACATAATGCACTGGCAATACAGAAGTCTAAAGGAAGGAACTAAAGAGTCAGAGAGAAATTAAATTATTTAAGCCAATCCTTTTAATCACAGTGCTGAAAGACATTTTTGGCAGCAAGGCCAGATGGAATGTTAGCTAGTAAAAGAAATGAGCTGGAAAACACTAATCCCACATACACACCAAGTGTCAAATGCCTTCCTTTTAGGCTACACTACCCTTCTATAAGTCTTAAGCTCTTAATAAGCTTCATGCTTACCCGGAACAGGAAGAGAGTTCATCAAAACACTAAACAATCAAGGTCTGTGTTCAAGACATCTATTAGAAACTCAAACTACTGAGTTCTATGAGAATTTTTAGGTGTCTTGTGGCAAAAATATAAAAATGCTGTTCCTAAATACAAAAAAAATCACATCAAATTCACAAGCCAAATTAATAAGCAAGTCACTTCAGGAAGCACATTTTGCATTAACTTCAGAAGTAATTCTGTAGTAAAAAAAATTTGTAATGTGTTCAAACTAGACAATAATAGACGCTTTGTTCTTTAATATTCAGAGGTCACTTTTTTGCTTATAACAGATAATTTAATTATTTGGTGAATTAGCCACTTGTTGCTTTAATGCTTCACTTTTAATAAAGGAAAAGAACATAGTCTATGCAAAGTTATAGTCAACTGATAAAAAATTGATTTTTTTATAGAAAGGTTTACATAAAAATGTGTATCACATCATCTACCTGAATCAATATCTGGATCTTGTCCTTCTAGCAAACTCTGAAGTCTTCTACTAGTTAGTTCCAGAAGAGTTAAAGGAGTCTGAAAATACAATCAGGCAAAGAAAAAAGTTACAAAGCCAGTAATTCTGTATTTTGAGAATCTAAAGCTTTTAGATGATCAATTTAAAAAAAAAAAAAATCACATAATTACCTGCAGAAGAATCTATGCCTACATTTATTTAGGTACCCATTCAAAACGTCTCAAAAAATTGCACTAACACACATATACTGATATTTATTCCTGATATTTCTGGCCAAAGAAATAGGAGGCAAGATGTTCTAGATGTTGTTTTCCACTGAACTACGGCAAAAACTGTAGTGTAGACCTTGAACTGATTTCAGCATATATAATACAAAAGGCTCTCAACTGCAGTTGTGAAAGAGTGAGCCACCATCCACTCTGCTGTCACTGCTATGAGGCAGCAGGCACTTGATTTGTCAGATCTGGCTCCATCTCCAGTCATGAATCAAAGGCCTAACCCTCATGTCAGAATTCTTAATAACCAAAAAAAAGTATTTGGTTTTGGGTGTATATTAACACATACAAAACTCACAGTAACCACACTACCTCACTGGAGCTAATTAAAAAAATAAAAATCTTCCATCTTTCTTCAGTTGAGATCAGAAGTGGAAATTAATGTGTTGTATAAGAACTAAAAATAGTACTTTACTGAAACCAAATCATTGTTTCTGTGATGCTTATTTGTAACTGGATAATAAATGTCCAGAGCATTTTACAGCTATCTTACAACAGCTGAGATAACTAGTTCATCTTCATCTCGTATAGTGTTTTAATGAAGAATTTTATAGTTGAGGGAAACAGTAGCAAAGCATCACAACTATAATGCCCTGGTTGAATTCAGAAAGTCAATATCAGGTCTGGGAAGGTTGCATCTCACATGTGTGACAATATGATGGAACGTAAATAAAGGAGACTGTAAAATATATCTGAACATTTACATAACTGATCAAGTTAAACAGAAAGGCCATTTCATTTTATGGTTCATTTATTTTCTTTAATTTAGAAGTTAACGCTTCAAAGTACCAAAAGGAACTCTTCAGAGTTGTCAAAGCTGTATGCTGGGGCACCAGAGCATGCCATCTAATATATCACTCAGAGTATGTCAGCTGATTTCTAAAGGAGAAGGACAAAGAAGCCTAAAAATTTAGCAGACAGCCAACAGAAACAATGTGCCAAAAGACCTCTGTAAAAATTTAATACTTCAAGTATTTTCTTAGCACAAATGATGCAAATAAAGGGAAAGGATATTATAGGTAAAGGATTGCAAAGCTCTCAAAAAGCTGTCCTCCATAGTCTGAAATAGATTCTCACCCTACTTGACTGTACCATTAAACTGTAACAGGTGGAATATTAAGCTCTGCTCCTCAGACCTCTCATCTCCAAAAAGGCACTTCATGGCATTTAACATTTAAAATGACAAAACCAATGAGGTAAGGAAAATGCTACCTTGAAGAGCTCAGAGTGATTGTCCATCAGAAACTGAGTCAGCAGTTCTGCCTGTGGTTTTGACAATGTCTTATTTTGCAAGATGAACTTTGTGCAAGTCTTGATGATCACAGATCTGTTATCAAACTGGAAAAGAACAGCCCAGATCTGGCATTAGATTTACTTGCAATGTGTCAGCAAATACTAAGTATAACAGGATGCTATCAGTGGGAAGAACATCTTGATATTTGTTTTAAAACAAATCACATTGGAAGGCAGTAAACAATACTTCTAACTAGAAAAAAAACCAGTCAGTCTTACTATATGAAAATGCTATTTCCCACACTAAACAAAACAGATACTTACTTGTTTTTGTAATTTGTAGCCCTCAGATTCAGATGCAATTGCTATGAATGCCAGGAGTCTGTGTAGTTCTTCTCGGATATTTGGTGCTAATAATTTTAAATAAAGTTGTGATGCCTCTAGAGCTTGATCTGTATTTCCTTTTTCTGCAATGGAGTAAAACAGTGCATGCAGTGCAACTGTTCATTTTCAGAGTCAAGAACACATATTTAAATCCCAGTATTAATCCCATTTTTGGGGGGGTTTCCCTCCAAACAAAGCAGGTTATCTCAGTGACTTCTAAAACCTTTTGACAAGACTCAATACAGCATTTAATCAGTATAAGCTTAAAACCTTTGTCCCATAGCTAGTCAGGGAACAGACATACTTGGACAATATATACAGGACATTACTATGTTCTGTGTACAATGTGCGAACACTTAAGTGATGTTTGCACTGTTTGTGTTTATGCATCTTTGTATTATATTCCAGGATTCATCTCAAAGTAATTAATAAGCTGAACAATTCTAACTTTCTCATTGCTTTGAGGTTTTGTTTGGGGTTTTTTGTTTTGGTTTTTTGTTCATTTGGGGTTTTTCTGTTGGTTGGTGTCCTGTCCATGTCATCATCATCATCCCCCCCTCCCCTTTTTAAGCCATTAGGTTTTAAGTTTCTCAAGGAAATGTGATAAATTGGAAATAACCTCCTATAAAAACCCCTTTAGATGAGAATTCTAGTTATCTTCACTTTGAAAGTGAGGAACTATCAAAAAGCCAAGTAACTTTAAGGCAAGAGCAAGATGAGGGCAGATACAGGAATAGAATCTACGTATGATTTGCTGGCCTCTGCCCTATTACTGGGACAGAGGTTATATTTTACAAGAAATAATCCAGGACTTTCAGGGGTGTACCACAAGCCATTTGAAACCATCTTTGATTAATAAGAACACCAAAAGAGCAAGTAAGTAACCCTTTTCCAAAAGAAGCGCAGACAAAAAAAGCAGGAAAGAGAATTGCCAAAGGACAAGTAAAAGTGGAGCTATGAAGACAGGAAGTTAAATAATTTCTAGAGAAAAGTTTAAGAGTTCCTCTGATCTATGATTAAAGCTTTACTGAGTTACTTTAAAAGACTGTAGGGGAAAAAAAAAAAGAAAAAGTTTCAATATAGAAAGGTTCAATAAACCACATGGACTAGTTTGACCAACTGCATTTATCTGTAACATAAGTACTCTAGATTTGTTTACTTTAAAGCAATGAGCACAGCAACGTTTGCCTTCACAACAGATCTGTATTATCAGCCATCTTAAATCAAACTGTTTAACAACTGAGGAAAATAGTTATAGCCATATATACATTGATAACAAAATGAAGTCATACTTCAGCTAACTGCAGCATTTCTCAAACTAATTTGCAACATGTTTTAAATATGTAAATGTTCATAGCTAGTTTGAGCCCTCTCTTGCACTAGGGCCAGAACAACAGCACTTTATCAAAGTAAGGTGAGCTGCACTGGATTCTACTGGAAAGTTATTATTAGAATCCAAGTTGTTAGGCACTGATGACCATGACCTATTCCATAGCACCGAGAGGGAAAAATGGTTGTAGAATAGTTAAGCATAATCTCCTAAGAGCGATCTAGTATGAACTAGAACACAGCTGAGGACCCAAGAACACAGACTAATATATTAAATATTTTCAAAATTCAGCTGGACCCAGCCCTAAGCAACTTAATCTAACTTTGAAATTTGTACATGCCTTGAGCAAAAGTTCTGACTAGCAACCTCAAGCATTTCCCTCCAACCTATAAATTAAAGTGCATCTGCAATAGCATTGCAAATGGTGTTATAATTCAGTCAATTAATGCTTAGTAAGTTACATCCTTTATACAGTTTTCACTTGTATTTTTTATTCCAGGTTGCTCTTACCTATAAGTTCTATAATTCCTGAATGAATACCGAGATCCTGAGTGGCAAGAAGGGAGTCCTTCTTTTGACTATAATACTTTATTATAATGTCAAAAAGAATCTTCTTGTATGTATTCAGACTGCTGGGTTTGTTAGGGCTTTGAGGTAACTGCTGACTAACCATCACTATGAACTGGTCTGGGAAATACTCCAAGCATTCAATTGCAGCATAGAGCCATTTGTCAAGCCTGTAGAAGGAAAAGTTAGCTTTAGTGTTTACTTTAAAATGCTCTGCCTATTCTTATTTAATCCTTTAAAGAAAATTACATAGAAATAACCATGCAGGTATAGTCACATATTTGAACCACAGCATTAAACTTGTTGCTTATTAAGCAGTTTATGTAACTTATTTCACTATAGCAGTTCAAGGACCCGCTCAAAAGAAGCGACTTCCATGGTTTTCCTATGCTACAGGCAATACACCTGAGGTATGCCCAGATCAAAACAAGCTGCAATCATGCCAGACTGTCACTGACCCCAGGACACTTGCCTGATTCAACTAGTATTTAAAACCAAACACCACCCCGCTATTACTCCAACACACACAATGAAAACCCACCTGGGCTAACCAGGGTGAAAAAGCAAGGGACTGGATCTTTACAGAAAAGACACAAGACAATTAGTTTGAAAACAGAGAACAACAAAAATAGTTTAAATCCCAGAATACTGTGGAAGCAGTTTATTACATGACCTACTATAAACACATGAGTTTTCTTAAGCATTTGTTGCCTGTATGACTCAACTAGGGAGAGAAAATGCAAGGAGAACCTAAAATTCGGGTAGACAACTCACTGTTCAAAGAGGCTGGAAGGTCAGGGGAAAAAGTCACTAACTCAACCATTTTGTACAGAAGAAATCTAAAATTATAGAAATGTTAGGCGCAGAGGGAGACTTACTTTTATTTGACACTCTGGATATAAAATAATTTGAACTGAATCAATAACGTGTGAGGAGATGCAGTTATTATTTAGGATCCATACAATGTTATTTTAATCATGGAGAGCAGAAAAAGATTTTGAACTTGCTGCTGGACAGCTAGATAAACATGAACTTTTGTTAGAACTGCTGCAGCCAACAAGGATTGTATAAGTCTTGGATGCGTAAATGGGGCAATACAGTAAAGTAGAAACAGGATCATGACCTTCCTTTAGTTATGATCCCATGAGCAGTGCAATCACTGCAAGCAGGATTTGATTACAGTTTTTAATTGCCTGCATGGAGAGCAAGTATTTGATTATTTCAAGCGTAACATGACACTATTTGAAAACTGAAGACAGAAAATTTGAGATATAAGTTATGCTTACTCCCCCACCTTCATATTGGGGGCTATTAATCCTCCAAATTCTTGTAATACTGGTGGCTATTCTTCATACCTGAAATTTTCCCATTTCTCAAGCATGCTATAAAGCCAGACCTAAGTAATATACTGTCTACAAAGACATTACTCCAGCCCCCCACTTAATTGTAGAATGAAGTAATGAAGCAAGCATTTAATTTTCTAAACGCTCATCTGATATATTAGCAAAGACCCAAATGTTAGAGACAATTAACACAAAATAATAGAGTAAGAACCACATATAAGATATTTTAAGAGACATAAACCCACCAATCGCCCAATAATCAAGCAGAACAGGAGTATAAAGCTCAAAAGAAACAGTGTTCATTAAGCCATTTTGGGAGGAAAAACCCATGGAGTTCAGATGCTATCCAGCAATAAACCTACTTTGGAACCAGGAGTTTCACTATCTTATGTAAAACTCTAAACTTATGTAAAAATATTAGTATTTTTTCCCTAGAGCAAGAATACATAAAAACTGTAAGAATGTCTCTTTAGGTACAGAGATTGACCTCAAATCTCACAGATAAAAACAGTATTGATTTGACAGAAATAAGCATTACTATGACACACACAGAGGAGGAGACATGCCTTGACATATTCATTAAAAGTACATGCTAAGATAGAGATCAGCCAAAGCGCAATCAACAGGAACACTACAAAAATAAGAGAACATTTAAAGAAAAGAGCACTGACGACATACAGCCACTTTCATTTTTATATTCTCATGATATAAGCATTCTTCAGCGCTACAGCTTAGCTTCTCCTTTTCTGTTGTTAACAATAGATGCCTTATTGACTTTCTATCTTCACAGCACCACCACCAGGACTGTGAAAAACAAACAAAGTCTCAGAATAACTTTTTCAAGTTCTAGCATCTGTTGTAGAGACTTAAGAGTGAAGTGTCTGGTCTGGAAACTAGGAGTGGTTTTGACACTTGAGGTTAAAGTTTTAATGTATACTTAAAATCCTCAAATGTCCAATCCCAAACATGTATTTTTTTGTGAATTCCCTTACCACTTCTGAGAAGAAGCCAACAAAGGAAAGCACATTAACGCCACCCCCATCTGCAAGTATAATGATGTCCATTTTGTTCACTTAACACAAATGTTTGGTCAAGAGTAAAATAAAGTGTTTACTAACAAATACATTTCACAGATGTGTAACTTACTCAGGCAAGTTTAAGCTACATGTAACCTCTCTGTCCAGGAAAGTATTTGAGATAATCAGGTCTTCTTCTTTGCCAAAACAGTCTAGTTTTGTCTTCACTGAAGACACCAAGATATCTTCTAGAAGTGGAACATCAATCAACTGCAGCAATCGTAGCAGAGTTTGCTGTTTCCAGACATCTTCTATTACTGATATCATAAACAAACAAAAAACCACCCTCAGAAATAAGATCTTACCTAAAACACTAACCTTTGTTTTTACTCACTCAAGAATGTTTTAAGAGTTCAAAGAAAACAAGGTAACAGCAGGGGAAGAAGGGATCAAAACAGGAATGCTAAGAAAGAAGGCTTTAAAGAGAACATCTCTCTCCATCATATTAGAATTAGTAATAACCTACTCTAATTAGTAATACATACAAGCAAAGACAAGTGAAGAGCAAAGGAACCATATAATACAGAAGTACTTAATCTTAAAACTTATTTCCTTCTGAAGTGGTATTTGCATAATTAGAATAGCACCATCCTGCAAAAACTTAAATCCTGTTTTGTTTCCTTCAGTTTACTTACTATGAGCATTTACTCATTTAGCACTCATTTTGCTATTTTGTCATTAGTGACATGTTAAATTTAGGACTCTGAGGGGCAGTGTTTAACAGAAACGAGGTACTCACTCCAAGTAGACACAGTGAAGAACAATCAAGTTTTAAAAAGAAAAATTCAATCCTCACCTCTTTTTGAAAGCAGATGAGTTGGTTCATTAACCATGATCTTTGGAGGTAAAGATGCATGAACATTTATTGATCGAAGGAGCTCCTCTACCCTCTTTTTATCAGCTGCTTCTAATGCTAAGGGGTTTGAACGTGTTGTTTCACACTTCGTTCTGCTCAGGGGGAAAATAATAAGTTAGATGTATAACAAATACAATCAGAACACATTTATCTCTGTCACTTCCCAAACTGCTGTTAAATCGGGACTTAGGGCTTCTTTGTATCCGAGGTCTATCCTGCTGCTAGAAAACCAATTATCCGCATCTGCTTTGTGGAAAGGGCAAGGATATTGATTCCAAATACTGTTTATTGGTTCCATTTCTTTTACCAGCTTCCAGCTAGTAATTCATTCATGTTAATTCTCAGATTTCATCACAACTGGTTGCAAAACAAAATGGTTCCTAAGCTTATGCTACTGTGCCAGACTCTATTTTAAATAACAAAGGGAAGATCAAAGCAGTTTAACATTACCAAGAAATATTAGATAGCACTTGCTATTTAGGCATAACGTTTCTCAAAACTCGCACATAGTTCCAAAAGCCCCCAATACCTGGGCTAGACAAACATAACTTCATCTGCAGTTAACCCACCTTAACTTTAAAAAAAAAAAAAAAAGAAATCAAAATAGTTCAGAGTAACCCACTTGGAACGTCTTTTTGTCTTCTGTTTGCAGATTTGCTCAGGAGACAAGCTCTCATTATCTTCATTCTTTCTCGGAAGAAAAGGAGTAAGACTGCTATTTACAAATTTGTAGAGACTAGTGTTTGTGTCTTCAAACTCTGTTTCTTTCTCATTCTTGAATAAGTAAAGCTTTGCTCCAACTGGCTCAAACACCTTGTGATCCATCAACACTTGGCATACACGGACTCCCTTCAGCCGAGAAATATCATTGCAGCTTAGGTACATGCTTTGCATAAGATGGCTCAGTACCACATCAACAGCATTTGAGCCAGTGAAACAGTTTTTGTATGTTTTCAGATGCTGTCTACGCCTTTTGATTTCCACCTGACTGTGAAGAGCATGAATAATACTATTCCACAGCTGAGTTGCTTGAAAAGGACCATCACAATCTGCAAAATATTTATATGAAAGTTTTACAGATGTTTATAAAGCTTTAACATTTTTAAAAATACTTTACTCTGTGAAATTTTGTTTTTGTATGTATTTATTGAAAACCTCTCCAGAAACCGCCTTAATTTTACAAGGACAGAGATAATGCATCATGAATCAGTCCTCCTTGCAAGCTGACTCGCACCCACTAGGGCAGAGTCAACAGAAGGGAACAAAGACACTAAAAACAGGCGAGGAAGGGTTTTTTGTTACTGTTATTACCACACATACCGTACGTACGTTCACATCCACATTAATTCATTACAGAACCACAGAACGGCCGAGGCTCGCAGGGACCTCCGGGGTCCACCTGCTCCAACCCCCCCCAGTGATAAGACCCCCCGAGCCTTCTCTTCTCCCACCTGAGCAGTCCCAGCTCGCTCAGCCTCACCCAGGGGACATGTTCCTCCTTGCCCCCCGGTTCCTCCCACACACACCGCCCTCAGCTCAGCCACAAACCGACACTTGCCGCAGACGAGACCCGCCTGCCCCGCGACCTTTACGCTCC